>NC_073691.1:65418309-65698899 GCF_029784155.1 Uranotaenia lowii | reverse complement strand
AATTAAAGACTGACCTTTCAGATGTGTTTTAAATTAGTCAGATCACAAAAGATCGGTACGTTTCTCCGATTACAAATGCAAAATTGCTAAAAAATTGAAAGGAAAACATTTAAAACAAAAACAATGGAGATCATAGAAAAAAAATTATGTTATATACTTAACGAACGGAGAGAAAAAAAAAAAGTAGAATAAGAACAATAAAATTCAAGGAAAATATTCAAAAATCCGACAAATTTAAGATAAAGGAAATTCTTAACTTATTGACAAGAAACCAAAAAAATTAGATGAAATCTACACAAAAAAAATGTGTACTTTACATTCCTCGTAAAATTTGATTTCCAGTTAAAATTGGTCCAATATTTTGCATTATTTGTTCAATTCTAAGCAATCCTCTTCTCCGAAAAAAAAACTTTGATTGTTGTGGGAGAATGAAAACAGATTTATAAAAAAGTATCAGAAATGAAAAGAAATGAACTCCTCAAATGTGATTATTAAAAAAAATTGTCAAAACATTGAAAATATTCACTAAAGTGATTACTTTTAAGAAAATATATAAAAAAAAGAATGATATCAGAAACAAACGGAGAAAAAACATGCATTTAATAACAATGTTTTCTGAACATTTGTATAAAATAAAAATTCGCACATTTTTCTATCAGAGCGCAAATTTATATCTGGAGACGTTCTTAAGTTGTAATGGATTTCTTAGCAAAAACTTGTACTTTTTTAACTATCTTATCTCGGATTTGTGCAAACCAAAAACTTATTTTATGACGGCATTATTAAGTTAAAATATCAAATATTTGATTGTGAAATTATGGGAGATAGGTTATTTTTAAAGTCGAGAAAAAAAATTTCAAAGATTGTTAATTTTTAATACAAATTCACACATTTGAAGATCCTTTAAAAGAGAACATTTCTCGTGCAATAGGCGAATATTGTTAATGTCTGAGTCCATTGCAATGCTTAAATATCCGATTGAGTGAATTTTTCTCGCTTTAAGTCAAATTTTCAAAAATTCTAAATTTCAAAAATAACAAAAAATTGTTATTTCCATTTTTATTTTCAAATTTGACTAAATATGCTAGATCGCTTATTCAAGCATCGCAATGGATTCAGCCAAAAACATAATGATAAAAATTTGACTTTTGCACGAGAAATGAGGGTTATCAAATGTGTGAATATGTATTGAAAATTAACAAACTTTGGAATTTTTTTCTTGAGTTTACAAATAGCGTATATTCCATAATTTTACAATAAAATATTTTATATTTTAACTAAATAGTGCCGTCATAAAATAAGTTTTTGGTTTGCACAAATCCGAGATATGACAGTTTGAAAAAGTACAAGTACAAAAGTAGAATGATAAAAATTCAAAGTAGCCGTGGAACGAAAAAAAAATAACAAAAAAATTGTGCAATTTTTAGAAACATTAAGAGAAATAAATACAGAGATGAATAAAATGAAGAATTGGAATCTTTGAAGAACTCATAATATGGCAGCTATTCATCACGAAATAAATTTATCACAAACTCACAAACAAAATTGAATAAACAAATAAAAACAAATTATAAAAAAAATTAACATAAGCGATAATAGTATTAATCTCGCCTAAAAATATAAAAAAATTATTTTAAAACTGGCAAAGTTGTATCGAAGTTAAGTTCAAAAAAACTGAACGAATTTCGAAAATTAAACACCTGAAGTAAACCATAAAGAACAAAAAAAACAGTGGTAAAAAATTTAACAAAAGTGATAGAAAAATCACCAATAAAATGAAACAAATTCATAAAAAAGAACAAAACCAAAAAATTTTAGAAAAGTTCACTGAAGGCAAAATGGTAAATTAAGCGAAAAAAATAAACCTTCAAAAAAAATTAATAAAAGAGGATTCAAGGAAAAGAAAAGAAATTTTTGAAAACTTGGGGGGAACTGATCACATATATTGAAAATGAGGTGAAATTGAAAGGAAATTTTAATAAAAAATAAACAGATAAATAGAGGAAAAGTAATTCTGTTTCGATATAAGCTAAAGTGAGTCAGCACTATCGGAAAAAAATGAATTCAAAACTGATATTAACCTTAGGTTGCCAGATTGCCTGGTTTGATTCGGGTTCGCCAGGATATTTTATACAACATTTGGGAACAGTCTGGCCCGGCCCGGTTGCCCGGATGAAATTGGAAAATGCTCGGAATTTGTCTGGATTAATCAACTTTATCTGGCAAATCAAACAAAGAAAAGACAAATCTTGCTGTAAATTTTTCCTATTAATACCTTAAAGAGGAAGTTTTTGTCGATTCTGTCGATGAATTATGATAAAAAAAATTATTTTTGATTTTTGTTGAGTAATTTCTGGGTTTTGACTAAATTTGCTTGGATATTGCCTGGATTTTTGGTCTTCAATGTAGAAATAAAATGCCTGGATTATGTCAGGTTTTTATATAAATCTTTTCATTGAATTTTATATTTATTTTGATTTTTGTTGAGTAATTTCTGGGTTTTTTACAAAATTTGCCCGGATATTGCCCAGATTATCGGTCCTCAATCTTGAAATCAAATGCCTAGATTTTTATATGAATGTTTTTTTTTCAATTTTTTTTTAATTTTTTATTTGTGTTTGTTAATTTTTGGGTTGTGGCAAAATTTACTTGTATTTTGCTGGGTTTTCGGTCCTCAATTTTGAAATAAAATGCCGGATTTTGCCAGTTTTCATATAAATCATTTTATTATTCTTTTTTTCATTTTTATTTTTGTTGAGTAATTTGTGGGTTTTGACCAAATTTGCCCGAATATTGCCAGGAATTTTGGTCCTCAGTTTTTAAATCAAATGCCCAGGTTTTCATATATTTTTTTTAAATTTTTTTTAAATTTTAAAAAAAAAATTTTTAAATTTTTTTAAAACTTTTCTTAAATTTTTCATTTGTGTTTGTTAATTTTTGGGTTTTGACTAAATTTGCTTGTATATTGCTGGGTTTTCGGTCCTCAATTTTTAAATCAAATGTTTTTGTTGAGTAATTTTCATTGTCCAGATTTTCGGCCCTAAATTTTAGAATCAAGTGCCCGGATTTTGCCAGGTTTTCATATTAATCTTTTTTTTCATTTTTTTTTATTTTCGATTTTTATCGAGTAATTTTTGTGTTTTGACTAAATTTGCTTGGATATTGCCCGGATTTTCAGTCCTCAACTTTGAAATCAAATGCCCGGATTTTGCCAGGTTTTCATATTAATCTTTTTTTTTTTCATTTTTTTTATTTTCGATTTTTGTCGAGTAATTTTTGTGTTTTGACAAAATTTGTTTGGATATTGCCCGGATTTTCGGTCCTCAATTTTGAAATCGAATGCCCGGATTTTGCCAGATTTGTATATAAAATTGACCTGGATTTGTCCGGCTCTGATATGTGTAGAATAAATTGTGGCAATCTTAAATTAACCACTTGATGAACTGTCATCAACAAGGACGTTCTTTACCTGAAAACTTTTATTTCAAAAACAACTGCACCGCCATACTTCACCAATAAAATCAATAACCTCTGCTTAATTCATCGACCTGATTTTTCAAGTTGTGGTCTCGACTTGATTGGCAGGCCGAACTTGATTTGGTCAATGCTCCAAAGATGAGCACGATTGCGTTATCGTTTTAGGAATTTCTTTTCGATTTATATATCAACTATTTGAAGGAGTTTGATTTTGAAGAAATCACTTTACTATCTTACATGAAAAAAAAAACAAAATAGTATTGTGTAAAATGAAATATTAAAATTAAACGCATACAAGCGATCTGTCATACAATCAACGATCACCCAGTAGTGGAAACTAATTGTCATGCCGCCAGGCTGCGCGCCGGTCGGTCATTGATGTGATGTTGGTGGTGCGTGAAAGGAATCATTAATCCAGATTCTTGTTTAATAAGTATGAACTTGACTGCCGGGGCCTGGGCTTAACCTCTGGGCAGTGTCAGAAACAAGTTTTTCGTTTGTCATACATCAACTGCTGGTAGTACTGCTGCAGGCAGGCTATTCAGTTCGGGTCAGTATCGTTCGTTGAATCCCATTTTTCTCTAGTTTTACACCTATTAAAATCAGAACATGGCACATGGCGGCGCTCCTTTCACTTCCGAACGAATTGTATCCCTGAGGTTTTTTTTTTTGCTTGCTTCTGCTGACCGAGATAAACCAGATATTTACACAGAATGATGCATTCTGCTGGAAATTAAATTTATTTAAATGATGTAGCAGTATCACAATTGGTATTTAACACCTATGAACAATTTAAATTTAAATTTCCGAGTATTGAGAGCTTATATGGAAAGCCGATAAAAATAAAACTTCAAAAAACTTGTAGGCTTCTTAGGAATAAGAAAGCCGTATCACTCAACTTGAGAACATTGGAAAAGGTTGAGAAATAATTAAACTAGCTAGTCAGCTGCCCAAAACCATCGATAATTTCTGTAGCTTTTTTTTCTTGATTTTTCTGCATTTTTTTAAATGAACAATCTCAAACTTCTCAAAACCTTTTCGTCCCGCAATTTTCAAATAAATGAGATTTTGGATCAGGCTTGGTGTTGAGGGTATTTTTAGTTTATTTTAGGATAATGTTGCCAGAACTTTTTCAGCACGTATCAGACCGGACAATTTCAGACAATTTTATACAAAAACCTGGTAGAATCCAGGCATTTGATTTCAAAATTGAATACCAAAAACCTGTGCAATATCCAGCCAAATTTTGTCAAAACCCAAAAATTACTGGACAGATATTTAGAAAAATAAAATTCAAAAAAAATTGTTCATCAAAATTTGTCGAAATTATTTTATCGAACTGAAACATGAAACCTTTCAGAATAATTTTCATAAAAGTTGCCCAAAAATTTTCGTGTTGGAGGCATAAATAAAGAAAAAAGAATACAACAAAATTTATTTTTCTTTATTTGATTTGCTAAATAAAGTGAATAAATACGGACAAAATCCGGGTATTTTTCAATAAAATTCAGTCCGGCCTGGCTGTTCCTGAATTCCTGAAGCTGGATAAAACTGGGAAATCTGCTAACCTTATGATATGATGACTTATTTCAAAAGTGTTGAAATTTGAATTTTGTTTCAAAATTTGAGCTTGCAGATTAAGAACGACATTATAATTACGAGTAAAGTTAGTTTTTTGGAATCAAAATTAGGTTAGGTAAACACATTATAATTCAGATTGTAACAAAATTATAAGATTGTATCTTACGTTACATGATTAATGCAATAAATAAATAAATAAATAAATTTCATTTAAAAAAAAGTTTCAGTGGCACTTGTTTTGATGATTTTTTAGCTCAGGAATTTTAAGGTTTTTTCGGATTTTTCCGCTCGAAGGCACCTAAGTTTATTTTAATTTCTACCAAAAAAGGAGTATTGAGATATTTTAATAAACTGGTAAAGTTTTATATCGGCTCTGCTGATAACTTCGAGTTTATATATGTTTATAAACAAAATGATTTTGATTCATTTTGTTAAAATAGAGTTTGAGGTTTTACCAAATGTATTGGTTTCTCTGTGTATGAATTAAACCGAACCTTGGTCATTTGACATGAGCGTGCACGCAATAATGTCAATCGGTTAGTAAAAGCGAGCGGATAAGCGAGTAAACTGGTACGGCACGATATTGCTCCGGCAGGATGCATTTAAGTGGATCGTTAGCGCCGCTGCGGCAGACTGGAGCAGTCTTCTCATTTGGCGACCGTAGCACGTGTTTGGTAATCAAATTGTGGTTTGTTACCAATTTTGAATAAAACCGCTAAAAACAACAATCGTCACGCTCAGGAAATTTTACCAATAGTTGTAAAAATATTAAGGAGTTTTAAAATTTTAAATTGTGATAAAAAGCAAAGACTAAGTTTTGCTTGATTTCAAATGTGGTGAAATGCCATCCTGGATGAAAAATAGAAAGAACAGAAAATAAAGCATGAAAACAGGTAAATTTAAATAAATCTGAACTACCAGAGCGAGTCAGGAAGCCTGGCGCGAGAGAAATATTCAAGCTAGATGAGAGGACAGCTTGACATATATGAAAAAAAAAAACACCAGAGAGCGAATAAGGAAGACAGCTTGGTGATCAAACGGATCGAGAGGACATCTTGATAGGAATGGAAAAATCACCGATAAGCAAGTTGAGAGAGCTGTTTGATGAGCAAGTGGATTGAGAGGACAGCTTGACATAAATGAAAAAATCTCAGATAAGTGAGTTGAGAGGACAGTTTGATGAAAATTGAAAATAAATCACCGATAAGCGAGTAGAGAGAACAACTTGGTGATAAGGCGGATTAAGAGGACAGTTTAATATAAATGACAAAAAAATAAGCGAGTTTGGAGGTGATCAAGCTTGGGTTGAGAGGACAGCTTAATAAAAATGAAAAAAAAAATAACCGATATGCGAGTTGAGAGGGCAGGCTGACATAAATGAAAAAAGTTCACCGATAACCGAATTATGAGGACAGCTTGGTGATAAAACGGGTTGTGAGGACAGCTTGACATAAATGAAAAAAAAAATCACCGATTAACGATTTGAGAGAACCAAGCGGTTTGAGAGGAAAGCTTCATAAAATAGGAAAAATCATCTTTGAGAAAGTTGAGAGGACAGCTTGGTGATTAAGCGGGTTGAGAGGACAGATTGGCATAAATGAAAAAAAAAAAAAAACAATAAAAGCGAGTTGAGAGGTCAGCTTGGTGTTCAAGCGTGTTAAGAGAACTGTTTGACAAAAATGAAAAAAAAATCACTGATGAGCGAATTGAGAGGACAGCTTGGTGATCAAGTGGGCTGAGAGGACAGCTTGACATTAGTGAAAAATCATCAATAAGTGAGTTAAAAGGACATTTTGGTGATCAGACGGGTTAAAAACACCGCTTGCGTTAATGAAAAAAATCACTGATGAGCGAATTGAGAGGACAGCTTGGTGATCCAGCGAGTTGAGAGGACAGCCTGATGGAAATGGAAACAAATTACCGATAAGCGAGTTGAGAGGACAGCTCGGTGATCAAGCGAGTTGAGAGGACTGTTTGACATAAATGGAAAAAAATCACCGATAAGTGAGTTGAGAGGACAGCTTGGTGATCAAGTGGGTTGAGAGGACAGCTTGACATAAATTAAAAAATAACGATATGTGAGTTTAGTAGACAGCTTTGTTATCAGAGGATTAAGAGGACAGCTTTATAAAAAATTGGAAAAAAATCACCGATAAGCGAATTAAGTGGACAGCTTGGTGATCAAGCGTGTTGAGAAGACAGCTTGACGTTATTAAAAAATCAACGATAAGCGAGTTGAGAAGATAGCTTGGTGATCAAACAGGGCGAGAGGACAGCTTGATAGTAATGGAATAAAAAATCACTGATAAGCGAGTTGAGAGAACAGCTTTGTGATCAAACAGGGCGAGAAGACAGCTGAATAAAAATTGCAAAAAAAATCACTGATAAGCGAGTTGAGTGGGCAGCTTGGTGATCAAGTGAGTTGAGAGGACAGCTTGACATCTATATATATAAAAAGCAATTATCTGTATGTTTGTTTGTTTGTTTGTTTGTTTGTTTGTCCTCTATAGACTAAGCCGTCTTAAGAGCTAGAGATCTGAAATTTGGCATGGATGCTCATTAGGACCAGGAATGATGAAAAATGTTTTTAGATTTTTGGACGACCCATTCTGAAGGGGGTCGTCCATACAAGACAAATATTGTTTTCACGTTATTGACGTTATTTTCCGTCGGATTGTGATGAAAATTTGCACATGAGTGTTTTGAGAGACGAGCAATCGATTACAGTTATCAAATTCAGGGTCAGGGGTCGGCCAAAGGGGTCGTCCATATTCACTGATTAATGTTTTTGCGATATTGGTGTTATTATACACCGGATTGTGATGAAAATTTGCACATGAGTGTTTTGAGAGACGAACAATCGATAACAGTTATCAAATTCAGGGTTAGGGGTCGGCCAAAGGGTCCATATCCACTGATTAATGTTTTTGCGATATTGGCGTTATAATAGATCGTATTGTTATGAAAATTAGCACATGAGTGTTTTGAGGGACGAGCGATCGATTTCAAGTTTCGAATTGCGGATCAGAAGTCGGCTGATGGAGTCGTCCATACCCAACTTCAATGTTTTTGCGATTTTGACGTTATTCTACATTGGATTGAGATGAAAATTTCCGCATAGGAGTTTTGAGGGACGCTCTATGGCTTTCAGGTTTCAAATCTTGACTCAGGGGTCGGCAAAAGGGGTTATTATCTGTTCACTGTTTTTACGATATTTTCTTGATTGAGCATAGAATTGTAATAAAAATTGACACATGGGAGTTTAACAGAAAAGATAATTGATTTCAGGTGTCAAGTTTTGAATCGTGGTCAAGAAAAAGGCCGTCCATGTTAATTGCTCACTGTTTTCGCGATATTGTCGTGATCATGCATCGGATTGAGATGAAAATGTTCAGATGAGGGTTATAAACTATGAGCAATTGACTCCAGGTAGCATGTTCCGTATCAAGGGTCAGCGAAAGGGGCGTCTATATTCACTGTTCACTGTTTTCAAGTTCCTGACGTTATTTTACATATAATTTGAAAAGAAAAAATGGCACAAGGGAGTTTTGAGGAACGTAAAATTGGTTTCAATTATCGAATTTCGGGCCATGGGAAAGAAAAAGAGGGTTTCATTGAAAGTTCAGTGTTTTGTGCAATAATTTTTTTGATTGATACCAATTTAAGTGTGAAGGTCAAGCAAAAGAGTCGTACACATAAACAAATAGCACATGTTATTGCCATAATGTCTAGATTTTGCAACCGATCGAGAAGAAAACACTCCCACATAAATTTTAATAAAAAGCCAATCAACCGTTTAATTTGAATTTCAAGCAATAGTAATAGTAGCGACTTTAAACACTGTTTAATTTTTTCCCCAAAATTGTCGAAAGAATGTTTCGAATTCATTTTCTTAACTCATTTTGACGTACCAATGATTTAAAGCGAAACGAAGTTCGTACGGGATCAGCTAGTAAATTATAAAAAATCAGCGACAAAGCGAATTAAGAGAACAGGTTGGTGATCAAGAGGGTTGAGAAAACATCTTGACATAACTAGAAAAAAAAAACACAGATAAGCGAGTTGGGAGGACAGCTTGGTGATCAAGCGAGTGGAGAGGACAGCTTGATATAAATAAAAAAATCACCGATAAGCGAATTAAGAAGACAGATTGGAGATTAATAGGGTTGAGGGGACAGCTTGATAGAAAAAGATAAAAAAAATCACTTATAAACGAGTTGAGGACAGCTTGGTGTTCAGATGGGTTTAGAGAACAGCTTGACATAAATGATAAAATCACCGATAAGCGAATGAAGAGGACAGCTTGATGATCAAACGGGTTAAGAGGACAGCTTGACATAACTAGAAAAAAAAACACAGATATGCGAGTTCAGAGGACAGCTTGGTGATCAAGTGGGTTGAGAGGACAGTTTGACATAAATGAAAAAATCACAGATAAACGAGTTGAGAGAACAGCTTGAAAGAAATAAAAAAAACATCGATAAGCGAGTTGAGAGGTCAGCTTGATGATCACATAGGTTGAGAGAACAGCTTGATAACAATGAAAAAAAAAAATTAACGATAAGCGAGTTGAGATAAGAAGACAACTTGGTGTTTAAGCGAATTGAGAGGACAGCTTGACATAAATGGGAAAAGTCTCTTATAAGCGAGCTGAGAGGGCAGCTTAATATAAATGAAAAATTAACCAATAAGAAGATGTGGATTGAGAGAACAGCTTGATAAAAATAGAAAAATCACCGATAAGCGAGTTGAGATGAGAAAACAGCTTGATAAGAAAGAAAATTCAAGCAGGATGAAAGAACTGATGCGTGTTGAGAATACAGATTATTGAGAAAGAAAACACAAACGAGGACAGCTTGACATCAATTATGAATAAAAGAAATACTTTGAAGCGAGTTTAGATGGCTGCTGGGTGAATGTGAAAACTCAAGCGGGCTGTAAGGACTGCATGAAACAAATAATTGTATAGAAAATAATCTCCGAACGATTTGTCTGGGAAATGTGGAATAAAAATACCATGAAGGAAGCAAAAATGACACCTTGAAGTTAATGGAAACTCAAGGGAGTACAAAAGACATTACGAAACAAGGTTAAAAAATCAATTGAAAAGAGTGGAGATGACAGTTTGGTGTTTTAACTGGAGTGGATTGAGAGGACAGCTTGAAAACTCGTACGCAAGTTAAGAAGGTAGCCCAAGGGTATTGATAAAATATCAAGCGAATATAGAGAACAGTTTGACAATTCATAGGTGAGTCATAACGGCAGCATGAACATTTTATACTGACAGAAGATGGGAATTATATCCAAACAAAGAGCGAGAATATTGCGAAAAGATGTCCTGTAGCTCATGTTCATGGCCTTTAATATGAAGTTATGAAAAACAACATTTTTTGTTGTCAATCTTTTACAATTCGAGGAAAAAATGACACTTTATAATTTTTTGATGAAACCTAAATGAAGCCTTGTTTAGCCAACGTTTAGAAACGAGTTTCGAAAGCATAATTTGTTAGAGTTTGACCGTAAAATTTTATTGTCAATTCAGATTATTGACTCATGCGATTGGATGAACCATCCCGAATTACTTGATTATATGTTTGATAGAAAACTTGGGTGCCAAATTTTTCTAAATATTGATTACATTTTTACCAAAATTTGTATGGTATCTCATTTTGGTCCTTGCTTTAAATTTCATATAATTTAGGATCTTAATCAAATATACTTAACCAATATTTACCACAGTCGTTTTCTCCATACAATGAAAAGGCGACAGCATCAGCATTAAGGTGGCCCAAAATTGTAATATGTCTGGGATGTTGTGGGCTCAAGCTTCAAATGATAGCTTAGGGTGTAAGAAACAATATTTTATATGGCGGCGACTCAGAAAAATGATGTTTAGAGGTCGCACTGGTTCGACTTTTGGAAAAAGACCATTTTTTCGACATTTTGTCCTAATAACATTTTCAGATCTTTAAAAAGTATAAAACATGTGTCTCTAATATTTTTTTAAAATTTCTTTATAATGTAAGTTTTAGACTAAAAATTTATTAGAACTGATTTGGACTCTTAATTTGTATGTATGATTTTTTAAATTACGCAATACTATGAATTTTTGTGAAAAAAAATTATAATTCTTGAAAAAGTGTACTTTGGATTAACATTTTCTTTCAACATTGAATTCAAAAGATGCGCAACGTTATGATGTGCAACTTTGCAGAAGAAAGTGTATAGCTATTACTTGTCGTTAGAAAGTTATTCAAGTTTTTCTGAGTGAAAAAGTCACAAATTTCAAACTTTCGCTAAAATTTCTCTATATTATGATGTGAATGAGTTTCGAGCAATCTAAACTTCTGATATCAAACTTTTTCATCCTTTTATCGATCCTTCAATCAGCAAAAACAACCATGACTAGTTTCTAGATTTTTATTTTAAATTTATTTAGTGGTTGTAGCCATAACACGTTCACCAAACCGTCACCCAAGTATGGGTAACACGACCTTCAATCAATAAAAAATCTAAAAACATGGAATGGTTCTTTCTGGTGATTTAAGGATCGATAAAAGGATGAGAAAATTTGATATCAGGAGTTTATTTAGTTCTTAGATTGCTCGAAACTCATCAATATCATAATATAGAGCAATTCTTAGCAAAAATTCGAAAATCGTGAATTTTTTCCACAGTGAAACTTGAATTACTTTGAAACGACAAGTCATAACTATACACTTTCTTCTGCAAAGATGCACATCATAACGTCGCGCATCTTTTGAATTCAATGTTGATTAAAAGTCTTGATCCAATGTACACTTTTTTGTTAATTTTAATAATTTTTTCTTAAAAAATTTATAGTTTTGCGTTATTTAAAAAACCATACATACAAATTGAGAGTCCGAAACAGTCCCAATAAATTTTTAGTTTAAAACTTACATTATAAAGAAATTTTAAAAATATTGGAGACTCATGTTTGATACTTTTTCAAGATCTGAAAATGTTATTAGGACAAAATATCGAAAAAATGGCCTTTTTCCAAAAGTCGAACCAGTGCGACCTCTAAACATCATTTTTCTGAGTCGTCGCCATATAAAATATTGTTTCTTACATCCTAAGCTATCATTTGAAGCTTGAGCCCCCAAAATCCCAGACACAGTACAATTTTGGGCCACCCTAATCAGCATCTTCTAGCGGACAAAATGGAAGCATTAGTTCGAAAAAACCGTGTGACTCGTGATAGCGTGTATTCCAATCACGACTTTTTCATGGATGCCAGTTATAATTTGTTTTTTTAATTCCTATTCTTGCACCATGAAAATTTAAGCAACTAGAAATAACATGTTAAAAAAGACGTTAAAGAATTATGTCCATACTTTAAAAACATTAATCTACAAAACGTGTATCAAGGCAATTGTTTTAGATTTATTTCTAGCTATCTGACCCGGTGTGCTTTGCTACCCATTAAAAAAAAAAATTTAATATTATTTTGTATTGCAGAAACTATGTTTGGTCTTGAAAACGGCTGCACACCAAATTGCAAGTGGATCGGTTAAGTAATTTCCGGAAATTGTACGAATTGTATTATATTTTTAATTATTTTGTATGAGAGCCCCCCTCTCTTAAATCGAAAGGGTTTGAAAGTATTATAGAAACCATTCCCGGTCTTGAAAATGACTACATACTAAATTTCACGTTGATTTTTCGGTAGTTTCTAAAAATTGTTTGAACTGTGTCATATTTTTATTAATTGAAAGTATTAAAGAAACCTTCTTCGACCCCAAAATCTCTCACCTACCGAATTTCACATTGATCGGTTCAGTAGTTTTTGGCTCTGTAAGGAACAGATACTTTAGACAAAGTGAAGGCGCCTTGATGAATGGAACGAATTTGAGCATCTTCTTGGCTGGACTGCAATTTATATCGAAAAACACCATTTAAATATCATATGAACCGAAGATTACCATCGGTTTAAAGGGTTTACCTATTTTGTTGCAGATTTGTTCGATATTCTCATAAATTTACAACAAAATTGATCCTTATAGAGTCTTTTTTTTGAAAATCAGTACAACTTATAACGTTTTAAAAACAAATTTTCATAAATCAGGACAATTCGAAAGAGTTATTCGTTATTCGTGTCTCTCATTTTCTCGTTAAGTGGTTTATATCGGTTAAAGTATATCTACTTTAATGAAGCCTGCTTCTGACCTCAAATGAAATTCTACATTAACTTTGATACAAATCTGTGGCCGGTTGTTTGATTTTGCTTAAAAATAAAATTTAACGAGTCTTGCTTGTTCCGTACTGAGGCATTTACTTGCTATCACCTCAAAATCAACACCAAAAAATGCTTTCAATTTGATGTTGAAGCCACGTTTTGGTAGCATGGTAATCTGTTCGGGATAGTTTAACCGAAAAGTTTTTTTCGTTACTATTTTTGAAAAAATCTTATCTTCGAACCATCTTTAAATAATGCTCAGTTAAAAAGTCTCATGAAAGTAATTTGGGTTCATTATAGAACGATAGCTGAAATATTCCATTATTTAAAAAAATATCTAAAAATAGTTTAATTTTATTCCTTCGATCTTATTTATCTCTGTTATTTGACACTTTTGGTATAATTCTTAGTCACATTATATTCAAGTGTTATTTTTAATTGTCGATGTTAAGTTAAAAAAAAGTTAAAAACAAATATCTATAAGTGATCTTTGATTGTGATCTTTTGATGACTTTATAAGACTTTCAATTAAACTAAAAGTCACTGCTCACAACTCAACGGCGGCACCAATGTTATAAAATGTTAAGAAAAATCCGACTGCATAACTAATGCCATGGCGAAACGTGTCGCGCCGCCTCGGTGACGCGTTCTATGAATACGCGTGTTACAAGGTTAACCAGTAAACTGATGGAGGTGCTCTATTGCATTTGAGAGGGATTTTGAGAAATGGCCGCTGACCACCGCACCTGACATCGATCGGCTCGCGGATCGATGGCTCCGGTAAAGGTTCCACGGTGCTCGCAAAAGTTATTTTAAATGTTGTGAATAATGCTTCTAGCAATCTTCAAAGATCGGAATCAATTTATTATAAAGATGTTTGAGATAACAAATCTAGGAAAAGTAATTGCTCTGTGTTAACAAGTGTCGGACGCGAGAAAGGAAATGAATTATTCAAATTTTCTCCAACAATTGGAAACAATGATCATTGGCGGTGATCTTGATACTCTCGAGATAACTGCTTATCGGTAGCATTTTTTCAGTGCCGATCTCATCTCCGGTAGGGTTGCTCTTGAAGTTGAGCCGGAAAAATTTCGACAATTAAGCGCTGTGAAGCGCTTTACCGGTAAGCGCATTAGAGAGAGAACACGTGTTTCCCACCCTTGGAAACAATTGTTCCATTGCAAATAAAACAAGCATGTTACCATCACTGCCGCTGGTGCGTAATTTTTATCACCCAGTATGAGCCGCGGGCGCGCATCAAGAGCGCATACCAGAGGAAATTAGCAAATGATCGCTGTTTATGCAACTCGAGTGAAGCAGCGAACGATCATTACCGATAAGCGCGCGCGAGCTCTAAGAAAGACGCATGGCTGCACGTGTGCGACCTTGATCTGACGATTTTTTTCGGTGTGCTCACACTCAATCAGCCAAAAGGCCACTCTCACTCGCTCTCTTTTTCTGCATTTCTCGCTCGCTCTTTCTTCTTTCACTGACCTTCGGTGAAACAGAAGCTCACGTTACCAAAAATGTAATCACGGGTTTTTACGAGTAAACAGTAATCAATTGAACACATACACACAAGAAAAAGGAAGATCACCACTAACCTCGGATGCAATGGGGTTTGCACCGGACTCAGCAACGGCCAGTGTCTCCTCGTCCCGTTTCACTCGGACACTGGGTGCGGCCAAGGTGGCTCCGATGCAGAACACTAATGTCACCACCACCGCTAGGTTACTCCGACTTCCGAAGGGTTTCATTTCGTTGTTTTTGTTTTGTTTTGTTACTTCGTTACTGATGCGGCGATCACCAATTCCTGCTCCAGATCACTGATTCCGATTCCGGCTGATTGGCACTTGTACCTGGTTTTTGTGTTTTTCGGATGATTTGTTATTGTTTTTTTGGTTTGCGGTTGGGAGAAGAAAAGGAAACGGAAATAGGATTAGTGATTTTTTATGTCAAACGATATTACCGAAACAGTTATGAAGAAAGAAGAATAGAAGGGAAGTGGTGCGGTGCGCGGTGAAGATGTGCCCTGCGGGCAGAAGGAAGAGTAGCTTAGAAAGGATGATGACACAACAATATCAAACGACACCAACAAATCTCTGCTGCAGTGGCCAAAGGCATATGAGCGACGAACCGAGGTGTGCCTCAAACCAATCCAAACGACGTAATGATCATGGGTCTCCAGTTGGGGCTGCCTTTTGCCGAGGAACCGACCAACACCAGCCAATCAACAACGGGTTCGATAAAGCTAGCAACTCTCGGTCGCAACCTCGCATGCAATCACCACAAAACAGCGCGCTGCTGATCGCGATCACTTTGGATCGCTTGTTTATGCTTATTTTACCATATACAATTTTTTCTGCTCAGGTGTCCGCCAGAGCAACAAAAACAAGTCGCTTTCGCACGCAAACTTTCGGCTTCTTCTTCCTCGATCATCGGCTAATCTTCGCGGCCAATTCGTATCTATTGTCGATCGGCGGCCCGACAATTCGGAAAGCTCGCCGAAAATCGATCTCACGCGACGCGTACGAATTTTCCCAAACCACCAACGAAAGCGAAAGTGATCGGCTGGGAAAAACTCCCACCACCCTTGACCCGAACTCGATCGGAGCGAAAGCTCCCTTATTCTCTCTCTCCCACACTCACACCCACAAAGAGCGGACTTTTCCATCTACTTCGGATGGAAAGGCAAAGCTTCCGAAACACGAACCGAAGTTCGGAGGTTGGTGGAAACCCATCGAAAGCTTCCTCTTCTAAGAGACCCCACCGGAACCCCCGCCCAGAGAGTAAGCCCAACTTACTTGATCTTCGATCCGATTTGCCCGTTTGGAAAAACTGGTTTTTCTTCGATTGACGCGTTGCAGCGCGTAATAGCCAAAACAGAGGACTGTGACAGACTGACTGAACGCCCTGATCCGGTTGGCGGTTGTATTTCTAGGGTTTTTTTTCCTTAGCTATTTGATTAATATATTTAGTCTCCAAGAATATAAGGGTAGACGACGAAAAAAAAATCGCGTGGCTTACATTTTTTTTTTTTGCTGCAGCTAGGAGTTTTTTGGTTGAAGGTAACACACGAAACACATTCGGGTACCTTCCTACAGATAAGTTTTCGATGCAGGAGCAGCACGGGTTCGTTCGGATCCGAAGCGAATCGGATGTTGGCAAAATTTGACAGGTTGCATCGCGGATGTTTTGTTACGGTTTTGCAAATCGAAGAATAGCACTGCATTCATTTCTACGCATTCTCTATGATTCTCGCACTGCACGTTTTCAAATTCTATTAACAGAGCGAATCAACCTTCAAAATAGATTATAAATAAGCTCAAATAGTCTTCGCCTAGCAAACACCTTGGAATCCAAAAACAAGAATCATAATGAGACATAAATCCATGATTTATTTAACGATTTTGAAATTTTATTTTAAAATGCGCCTAAAGCTTTTTATGTAACATACATCAGTCCTAATAATATTTATTAATAAATTTATCTTTCAGAAGAGGGTATATTTTCAAAGAACTTTAAGCAACGCGAAAGAAGAGCAGTATTCGAACTCACAATCTCCGGTTTTCTAAGACAATCAATGTATGATTTTTTTTTTTTTTGTAAAAACTATCAGCAGTAAATATCCTTGAGAAAATTTATAAATTGAAACAAATTCGATTAGATGTTATGCTAAAATTACTCATGTGAATGCACTCATTTAAAATTTTGCAAAAAAAAACATGGAAGAGATTTGAACCAAAACTCAGAGTGTGAAATATTCCGAAATGACTCCAAATCAACTAAGTCTTATGTATGATTGACAGAAATAGAGGAGAAAATGTGAAAAATTGAACCAAAGTAATGTTTTCAATATTTTACAATGAAGGAATCCATTTATTACGTAACGCTTCTAGGAGGGAAAGGTGTAAGCTCAAACGTTTCGAATTGTGACATAGGAAAGGGGGGAGGTATGCTCATCGTTACGTAACGATTTTTTGATGTCATGCCATTTTTGCAGGGAAATTATAAGCAAACCAACGGCTGCTAAAATTTGTTAGCTTCAACAAATATGTATATCTGATTTGAATCCTTTCCTTTTATAAAGATTCGGAGAGATACTTTTTTAGATCTGTATAAAATATCCATTAAAAAGGTGTTGAAAAACTAAATATTAGACCCCCAAGAATTCAATACCACTTTATGGATTTAAAACTGCAAGGTTTATTTATTCCGACGAATATTACTAAGTGAAGTATATTTTGCATAACAAGTTATTCTTCTTGAGCAGAATAAAGTTAAAAAAAAGCCTTTAGCTTATAAGCACAGAACAATTCAGAATAAGACAATCAAAAAGTGTTATCGGAGAGCTTTCAGTATGGAGTACTTTATACTATTAGCGATCGGAACGGATATTAACTCAATTTTTTTTGTTGTTGCATGGGTTTAAAAAAAACTTTAAAAATGTAATGTTAAAACACTTTTTTTAACATATAAAACTCAAAATATGAGGGTATTCATATTTTCACAGGGGGTACGTCGCAGCATTACAATTTGTGACATACGTTGGGAGGAGGTCAAAGTAGTTAATTTTTGCTTTACGTCATTAATGAATTGCGCCTCACATGTTTTCGTTTTTTTTTTATTTTCTCAAAATACATCCTTATCCAATTGACTATTTGAAAACTCAATTTTTGCGATCGAAAACGACTTTTTAGGTTTCATTTTTAAAAGAGAATAGAATCTTATTTTGAATCATAAGATCCAAATATAAAGCTGCTGATGTGATGTGATTGATAAAAACTTTGAATTTCAAGTAGGTAATTTTCACTCACTTTCGTCGTGTAAGTTTTGAAATGATACCTAGATTTCGGTCAAGTTTGCTCTGGTTTTCCAGATTAAAAAAATTTGCTCGGCCATATGGATACGTGAGGTGAATACACAGAGAATAAGAGAACGGGTCCCGAACAAACATGTGTCGAATCCGTGTGTAAGAATTTAAATTGTCGGCCATTTTAAAACCGTCAAAATTGGCCTTAAAAGCACCATCTATTGACACTTAGCTAAGTAACTAAGCTGTTGTTGTCGATTATGTTTGCCACTGATTTTGTTTGGGAATAGACAAAGCAAACAGCAAACATTATTTAATTGTTACAAGGGAAAGGTAATATGAGAGTTTAATGCTGTGTCTGGTTTAATACGAATTATCTATAATTTAAAAAATGATTTAGTTAACATTTTCCGCACGATTTATGTATGATATGTTAATTTAAGATACCCCTATTAGGAAAACATTTTTTCACAAATTTCACTCATAACGAAGCATTTCAAATCTAATCAATTGAAAGTTTAAACACCCATCGTCATTTGAAAACTGCGGAATGCTAACACGAAAACTTCCTTGATAGAACTTCAGTACCTACTTCCAGAAATATTAAAAATTCGAAAAGCTTCCAAATACCGAATTTGGCCTCTTAGTCAGTGCAAAGTAATTGCATGGAGGTTACCCGGAAACTTCGTTTAAAAAAAACGAACACAAACACATACAGGATCTCAATGAAACTTGATGTTTCCTCGAAAAGCTTCCTTTTTCTAAAGTCTAAGCTGACATCTTTCGAGGATATGATGGTTAGCATCTTACAAATGCAAATGCTAGTTACAAATTTGCAACAAACAAGTTATAAAGAAAGTGAAAATCTTTTTTTTTTCTTTATTTAGGTACCTACACAGAATTTCGAATTTTTCAATGATTTTGAATTATAATAAAAGTCATGAAACTAAGGGTTCATTCTGATAGTAAATACTATTTTATAGTGAAAAGTCGTAACCAATTACAATTTAAATTGCCAAATTTTGAGATTCAGAGGATCAAACCCTCAACTGGATTTTAACATTAATTTTCAATATTATTGTCTGGATGAGCTTAAAGAAGTTTCTGCGGATTAATTGGTGTAAATCGTGAAATCCAAAAGTGTTGAACAAATTTCACTGAAGGATCTTCAGAATGTTTATTTTGATAGAGAGCCTTGTTGCTGCAAAACAAGCAGACTGATAACGGAATAGTTTCGATTCACAAGGGAAACATTTTAAATATAACAGTGCTTTTTGTAAGATTTTTGCGTCCTAATCTCGAGTTTTTTTTTATCAGATTTGTCTATCACTTCTAGTTTTGTTGCGTTTATTAATTACAAACGACAAAGTTTAATCGATCAATGATAACTGATGAACTGACTTTCCAACATGAAAAACAAAAAATATTATGAATCTTTATCTATATTTAATCAACGATACAGATTTAACGGAAGAATTCAACAAAGTGACAAATGCCAGGAAAAAAAACCATACAGCACGTATCCGGGCCGGACAAATCTGGGCAATTAAAAATAAATATCTGGCAAAATCCAAGCATTTGATTTCAAAATTGTCGACCATAATCCGGGCAAATTTGATCAAATCCTAGGAGTTTAAAAAATAAAAAAAAACTGGGAAAAAATGTTTTATCAAATTTAATAAGCAGATTTTAAATTGTATTTAAGGCTTTCAAAAAACCTTTCATGATTCTTTTTATAAAACAAACTTAAATAACGGTGGTCAGATTCTTCATTGGCGTGTTTTACGGAATCATGTTTTGGAAATTTTGTATTATTATTTTCAATTTTTAAACAGAATTCTCGTTTTTAATTTCCTAATATAAAAAATCATCTTCTTTCTTTCTTTTTATAAAATTTGCTCAAAAAATTTCGTTTTGGTTGCAGAAATAAAAAAAAACCATACAATTTGTTTTTATGTTTTCAAATTTGGTTTGAAAATGAGAATGAAAATAAACCCGGACAAAATCCGGGCTTTTCTAATGAAATTCGGGCGACCAGGCCGGGCCGGACTTATCCTAGATTTCGAATTAAATATCCGGACAAACCCGCATAAAACCGGGCAATCTGGCAACCCTACTCATTGGGAACGCAAACGTTTTTACACACAATCTCTTCTTTTGATTTATTGATGCTGGAATCTCTCGCCTTTCAACGCACTAACTTGAATTTAGAAATCTTGTGAATTTTTTTAAAATTTATTCTCTTACAATGAATATTTCATATATGATTTCTGTTTGGCAGTACAGACCCCGTTCGATTTTTGTCAACATCTTAAAAAGGCGTTTTTTACACTTTTTTATTTTCATTTCACCATGGCCGTAGGAACGGGGGGGGTTTTGGGGGTTAAACCCCCCCCATGAAGATCCAAAAAAGCAAGCAAAGTAGGGTAGCAAAGGGTAAGGTTAATTAAGGTAACAATCTTCACTAAAAACTAATGCCCAAACCTCAAAACCCATCCCAAGTTCAAAATTCTGCTTCACTCATTCCAAATTTTCTCATATGTTAATAGAAATTCAGGTCTGAATATTAAATTTTAAATTAAATAAAACCTATTTCGAAGGTTTTGATTCCATAAATTCCATCACCAAAATTGTATTCATATTTCGGAATTTCGTATTCTGTACCTAGTTCAGGATTCTTGATTTTCAGTTCGGATAATCATAAGAAATTAGAAATAAAAAGCTGCTTTGAAATCATGGTTTAAATTTTGTTTTGCATTTCATATCAAATTTGAATCATGTTTTTCGAGATCATATGTATTTTCAATATTTTGATAATAGTTTTCCGAATATGAAAAAAAGAAAAAAATTGTTTTATATTCAAATTCGAAGTTCTTAAACTTAATTCTAGACAAAATTAAAACATTTACAGCTTCGATATGACAATCCAAAATTGAAAAGTTAGATTCAGATCATATGATATTCATATTTTAAATCAGATTCACAATACAGATTTAAAATAAATAATTTAAATAGTGAATTTAGATCAAACCTGAACAACAGAATTTAATTAGCACAATTTTTGAACTCAGGTTCAGAAATCAGATTTAGAATTCAGTTTCAAATTCAGAAAAATATTAAGCTTGTAAATAAATTTTATAATCATCATAAAAGGTTGAGGAATTCAAGAGATCATGAACTTAAGATTGCTTGTCAATTCAATTTCCAGATTTCAAATTTTCAATCAAAATTAGATTTAAACACAATTCAGCTGAAAATCACAAATAAAATGTAGAATTTCACTTTTTTGTTTTAAGCGAAAAATACAAATTTTTATTATGCGATTTATTCTTTATGAAAAATATTTGCTGTTAAAGAAATATCCTACTTGATCTTAATAAAAACAAAAATCTGCTCAAAGTTCTATATTTTATCGGTATATTGTTTAACATTATTAACACATAAAGAACACCGAAATTCGGCATTTTATATTTTAGAAACCAATAGTTGAAAAACTGCTCGTTTAATTTATTTGATTAACGTGTTAAATTTGTAGAATGAGGTTTCATTATTCGCTTTATAACATTTGAATTTTCCATTTTAACGGAGCATATTAGCAGCATGCGAAAAAACGTGATATCTCTTTGGTCAGCAATGTGTTTATATTCAAGTTTTTGAAAGCCAAATTGCAAACTAAAAACCATTAATTTGGTTGAAGTTTTCCCCAAGCAAATTTGAACCGAAAATCTGATGATTTTTATCTTTCCCTTTTTTAATAAGATTTATTTTCATCGAAGATTAAAACCTTTGAATTTGTTAAATAAATTGGAAGATTGGGCTTGTTTGATTTGAGTATAGAACAAGCTTTTTTTAAAAAATGAAAGGCTCTCCTAAAAACTTGTCTTATGCTCATATCAATTTAGTATGTCCTATCAGACTCGTAAACAAATAACAAGATTTCAAACATCTATGAAAGGGAATTAAGTTCACCTTTTTGCTTAAGGACCAATTTTCTAATGTCACGATTTTATACGAAAACTATTAATGTTAAATTACTTAAAAATTATTAATCATATAGTTACAAACAGAATATATTTAAAATTTGTTTGTTTTCGTGCATTGTTGATCAAAAAATCATTGGTAAAAATCAGTCACCAAAACCCCCCCCCCATGAGTCGGTTCTTCCTACGGCCCTGCATTTCACATTAATCTACATAAATGTAAAGCGTAATAAGTATGAGTGTTAAATTTCTCATTTCGGCTTAATAATAAAAGTTTCATTCAATGAAAACATGCATTT
The DNA here is from genome assembly GCF_029784155.1 of Uranotaenia lowii. Taxonomy (NCBI): domain Eukaryota; kingdom Metazoa; phylum Arthropoda; class Insecta; order Diptera; family Culicidae; genus Uranotaenia; species Uranotaenia lowii. The sequence continues at coordinate 65,676,549 of NC_073691.1, read as the reverse complement.
TAACATGTTTTACAGGTTTAAACTAATATAATTGAGCTAAATTAAAAATTTTATGCTAATATAAGGTATAATATCAATTTTATCTAATTTGAAATACAAATCATAAATAAAAAAGTGACAAAAAACCGTTCTATTTTGGCTACATTCGATTTTGGCAACATAAAATTTACGGGCTTGTTGCCAAAAACGAACGGGTTCTGTACTTGTTTCACGGCCGTCCATAATACGTAGATATGTTAGATTCTAACAAAATTTAATAAAATCGGATCCAAAATTTAAATTTTATTTTTGAATTTCATAACATAGGTTACTAACCCTTTAATGATAGTGTTGTTTTAAAACAACACTGATCAAAATCCAAATATCTCGAAAACGCGTGGCTATTTTTGAATGATGTATTCACAAAAATATTTCAGAGATTTGAAGAAATTAGCTCATGGTTTTTTTTTAAGATTATTCAATTTATGTGTGAGATATCGAACAAAGTTTGCCAAAAAATGGCAAAGACCAAGTTTATTTTTTTTTTTTTGAAAAAGGTAGTTTTGGAAAATCGCTGTTATTTCTTTAGATTTGCAAATTGCAACAAATTTTTTAACCCCAATCAATCTCAAACACCTTTCTTCTCCCAATAAACAAGATTTTAAAAAAAATTGCAAAACCGTATTGAAATGAACTAGGACTTTCAAAAATTATTTTTCAACTTTTATGGAGGACAACTTTCATAATTCTCAAAATAACATAGTTTTGATATTCGAAATAAAATGTTTTTATTCCACTGAATCTATAACTGCAATTCACATTAAAAAAAAGTCATGCATTAAAGGGTTAGTTTGATGTTTTATAATTCTTTTTTGAATAATGCAACATTTAATGTGAAATTCGATTTCAAAAATATTTTAAAATACAAAAAAAAATCTTATGAATTTCCGTTGCTCGAACCTCATTGAAAATGGATTTCATGTGGCATCAACAATTTTTGTATATAGCGATTCAATTCGTTTTGTGAAATATTGGTTACTATGTTAAAAAAAAATTAGAAAGTTAGACCAATTGAAATGATACGTTTTGTATGCGCCTACTGGAAAACTGATCATTCCAATGGAGAATTCAACTACAAATTTATTTTTGTACTATAAAGTTAATGTACAACTTGATAGACAAAGACCTTTTTCAACTTTTTAGAACGACCAAGACCTGTTGAACCATAAAACTCGCCTTGTCTCCCGGTAGGACTTGAACCCACATCTTGCGCTTTTTAACTTTTGAAACAGGAACCGACAGCAGTAACCCAGCAAACATTTATGAAGGTATAACGCAGGAACAACAGAATTATTCAAACAAAAATACCAGATAAAAAGATTGTATTAAACTTACCTAAATAGCATATAGCTACAAAAGTGGAGGCGATATATCTACAATGACAAGATTCCAACGATTCGATTTTCCAACAAAAAGCAAAATAAACGAAAAAAAATTTCCTCGACCGAGATTTGAACTCCAGTCCTCCGAGTTCGCAGACCGGTATCTTACCACGATGCCAACTCAAGAAGAAGAGACCGGAGAGAGTGTCAATTGAAGGACCGCCCATTTATCGTAAATCAGTTTACTCAAATCGTAAATGTCGAATGAGCATATTCTCAACTTTCTGGAGGCATATTTACGAATTGACTAAACTGCTATCCGATTCAATTTTTGTTGGGCAAAGCTTGTCGTAAATGAATGATAGAAAATCACTCAATACCAACGTGTTTACGATAATCATTGAAAATGTCTCAATATTCGATTTGGATTATCATTTCCATTACGACTTCATGTTAGCTGGAAAGCGATACGCCGTATTAAACCGGACAAATAATTGACGACTTTTTCGTCCCTGATGAAGATCCTATAAGGATCGAAACATTGGACATGTAAAAATAAAGTCGTTTTCACTAAAAAAAACTTGAGACTGAAAACCGAGAATCAATTAACTTAAAAACAATTTTTTTCTGAATATTGCCAAGATTTTTGGTCGTCGAATTTTTAATCAAGTGCCCGGACTTTGCCTGGTTTTTGGATAAAATTGCTCTGATTTATCCGACCCGGGCACGTGCTGAAAAAAAATCTGGCGACCTTAGGTGTAACATATTTGTTTATAATTTTATTAAATATCTTCATGGTGATCTTAATGAACTCAAAAAGTCAGTGCGAATAATTTTATAAAACATCCAAACACAAGGCACAAAAGCAAAATACTAGTGGAAATAGTTCTTGATTACTGACTTTTGTCACTGACTGAACCTTATTATTGACTGTGTTGATGTAATTTTGCTTGATATGATAATAACAAATCCATAAATTGAGTTTTTAAAACTAAGCGTAGTGACTCCTAGACAAAGATATTTTTTTTTTTCATTTTAGGACTTTTTTCTACTTATCAGTTTTTGTTTTTGGCAGTCATGATTTTGTCTGTTTTTTTTATGCAAACAAGTAATTAATTTTGCAGAGCGAAAATTCCAATGGTTTTGTTTTGTTGGAGTTGTGCACTTTCTTTATGCACGTTTGTCTTTGGATTGGGCTGTTTTTAATGATTCCATTAGCAAACTTGTCAATTAATAAAGCAGGATGCTTTTTCCAGATCTAAACATATTTTTAGGATCCTTTTCGCAGCTTTCCGGCCAAATGCTTAGTGTTTTATCAAGGCGTTGAAGGTACAACTTTACTATCTATTCGAATCTTAAGAACCCTAGAACAAATTTATCATGTAATTAAATTCAATAAACATCATTTAATTTTCTTTCACTTAAGTTATTTTAGATTTTGCCTTGTTTTATTTTTAATTTGTAAATTGTTTGTTTAGCTTTAGCGTCAAAAAGGAACTTTCTAAAATTGAATTATAAGCAATTTTTGGGCGCTTACTTTTTACATCTCATTAAAATAGTTGTAAATCGATAAATTGAAAAAAAAATCAAATGTTCAATCATAATCACTTGAATCAGAACCTTTGCTTCACATTGATTGTCAGTGTGAATTGAATGAAAAGTAGTTTTTCCATCTGATGCTGATTTGGTTATATTCAATGAGATAAGAAGGGGGTATAAAATTCATTATCTTGATTTTAGGGTTTTTTTGTTTTAGCTGTTGCTGAATTAAGATAACGTAAATATAAAAATGTATTTTTCATATAACTTAAACAACTGAGCAGAAAATTTTGTCAAAAACAATCTCCTAAAACCTGAGGATCATAAAAAATATTCTAAAATAAAAAAAAACAAGCAAGTTCAAGCAGTTAACATAACAGACATGAGTGTGAAGTGCAGGCCTATTGAATAAGTACATTTTCGACCGTTAATAGATTATCTTTCAAACAATACCGATCTTTTATTTTGAATCCTTGAAAGGAAATCTAGCTCTTTTGAGTAGATCGATCATATCAAGACTGACAATTACACGCAAAATATGATTCATACAATTGCAATGGTCTCTCTTCAGAACATAAAGCATTGATAAAGCGTACCATTTGCACCAGTTTAACTGTCAACGCGAACGCTGCAAAACGATTTTGATCCGATCCATTTGTGGTGCGACCATTCGTCAATAAGGAAATTTCGTGATTGAAAATTATCAAGTTACACAGTAAACGAAAATAACCGAGTTCGTTAATTTTTTTTACCGAAATCCTAACATGTGTAAATCGTTAAACTGTTCGGTAATTTTTTCGGTAAAAAATAAACGAACATCGGTAAATCGATTCTTCATTACCGAACTAGGTAACTTTCGTTTACTGTGTAGCTTTCATTGGATCTGGGATATTGTTGTTCTATATGTCTGAGCCCACCAATTACGCCACTTTATTAAGATTTTATTTATATCAAGTAATAAAATGAACAAAACTGACTAATAACCTACATTTTCAACTATTTGTGGTTTTATGAAATAATTGTTTTTATGATTTGATGTAGGCATCGATAATTTTCATAGATGATATATTTTCATGATCATAAAAGTTGGAAATTCAAATTGAAAATAATTTTTATAATCAATTGAGGTAGCATGCAATTTTTTTTATTGCTTCAAATAATGAGTTCTGTATATAAACACATTAAAGGCGGCAGAAAAATCTGAACTAAGAAACACTGAAATTCGGGAATCGTTATTTCAAAACTCGATGGGCTAGCATTAAGTTTATTTCAGTTGCCGTGGTTGTTGTGCTTAATTTTGTAGAATAAAGTTTTTTTTGTTCAATTCAAAATATTCGAGTTACGTTTCTTAAAGAAGAATATTTGCGACAAACAAAAGAATGAAAATTCTTGTATTTGGTCCGAAATGTGTTTATAACCACAAGGCTTTTGATGGGTTATCACATTCACGTAGTTAGAGCAACTTTTAGTTTCTTCTGTTATTTTCAACGGATCAAAAACATGCATAATGTATCCTTCCCAGAGGAAGGGTAGCTTAAAACAATCTTTTTTTAAAGAATAAATCTAATGCTAGTCTTGAGAGTCTATGAGAGTCTATGAGAGAAAGTATAAAAGTACTGCATACATTTAGGCAACGAATGTATTGTTTGGACAATTAAACCATTCCACATAGTGCTATTTATATTAAAAAAATCTTTTTAGCGTGCATGTTATAAGTAATGTGTTCAATATGTAGGGCGTTGGAATTATTTTGGACAAGGGGACTTATTTTGGACCACTTTGTCTAGCTCTCTTATAATATAACCAATCATGTAAAAATTTAGTGAAATATATTTAGTGCCCGGGCTTTTATTGTATTTGCATGATTAGTTGCAATATAAGAGAACTAGATAAGATGGACCAAAATAAGTCCCTCCAAAATAAGTCCGTTACCCTATTTAACATTTCAATAAAATATCATGAAATTGTTATGACTAAGCAAATGTTAGTTAAAGTAAACAAGAAATTTGATCCATGTTCCCCTGTCAGAATGATGTCATTGGTGTACAATCAATAAAATGCACTATTTACCCTTTCGACCCCGGTGCGATGATTGCCGATTGATATTTATATGGTTCCTTTTAAAAGGAGCTTTGTTCATAAGAGAGCAGAGCTAAAAAACCTCACAAGCCAAGTGATCAATTTTGATGGCCACTTGCTCTGCTGCAACTTCAAGATCACTCTGCACAGGGCGTTTACGGTGCACATTATTGCAGATTTATTCGACACCGGGTGCTTGTTCCAACTGTTGTCTTTTGTCGACCACAGCCAAATCCTTTCACTTTTCCTTCGAATGGAGTTCACTTTTTTCGTGGTTAATTTTTTGCCCTGTAGGAGATGATGGAAACAGAAAAATTGCGAACGATTTCGCTAAACGAGTCGATTCGTCATATTTGTCAAAAATGTGTTGTTGAAAATATTGGTTTTGTCAAATGACAAATGGTTTGAAGCCCTGATGACTGCTTTATATACATTTTCCATATATTTTTACATGGTGCCATGGACCATTTACATGGTAATGGACAAATCGGGGATATTTGAAAATATAGACGATAGATGCAATTTTAAATTTAAAAAAAATTACCAAGTCACCATCAATATACTCTAACTTGCCACACAAGCATATTTATGTTTATGTATAGTGAATGTGGAGAACTGGATAAGCGAGAATCTTACAGAGATCTGGAGATTCGGCACTAAAAAGACCTTTTAATACCCACATAATATTTTGTTTCGACAAAAGCTAAGGTTCTAGTGTCTAAATAAATGTAAGTGAAATGCATTTACTAAATATTCGTTTAACATAATTTGCTTACCTTTTTTGCTTGTTTTTATAAGCATTGAGAGTAGCAACACATGATGTGTCGTTATGACATGGAGATGTGCTTTTATTTTTTTACAAACGAAATTTAATTTAAAAATTTCAACACATCAAGCGAAAATCAACGAACTTGTTTTTTTTTACCAAATTTCAAACATGCGGAGTTTTCTTATCAGTTCGGTATTTTTTTAAAGCTCGTTTGACTGAAACTATAGCGGTTTATATTCGGTAAACCAAAATACTGTGAACAATCTTTAAAAAGTAAATCGATTTGGCATTTATATTAACTGTTATTCGGTTATTTTTAACTAAAAATATCCAGCAGACTATCGGTAGGCTTAATGCCTCTATGAAGAAAAAATGAGTTAACCATATAAAATTTTTGCTTTTTATCATAGAAATTTTAAATCGAAACACTATTGATAATAAAGGTAAAAATAGAAGAGCCTAATACGAATTTGATTAAACATGTCATATGACCGAAACATATTTCAGTTGCACAATTAGCCCGCCGGGTTCGGATATCGGTTTTTTTTAACTACTATTCTGCATTCCTCTTTAGGATAAGGTTGCCAGATTTTTTTCAGCACGTACCCGGGCCGGGAAATCCAGGCTATTTTATCCTAAAACCTGGCAAAATCCGGGCATTTGATTCCAAAATGTCGACCAAAAATCCGGGCAATATCCGGGTAAATTTGGTCAAAATCCAGGAATTACTCAACAAAAAATCAAAAAGAAAAAATATCAACAAAATTTTATTTTCCTTCAGCAGTTTTGAACTCGTATCGTATTTAATGCTTTCAAAAAATTTCTCATGGTTATTGTTGGACCCCTTGGAACTGCAATAAAGTGCACAACCCTGCGAAATTATAACGCTTAGGCTTATTATAAATCCCGTCTGGATATCCGGTATTAAAATTACTTTATGTATTGCGTGCCAAGCTACTACTCTAATTTTTACGTCGATCTTAGAAAAAACGTTGTCATAAGTAATTTGCGTCTTTTATGTCATGCTATTCGACTTCTGAGATCTACAACATTTTGGCGACGAGGAGTGTGAATTGAATCCCACGTTCAGTGATAATTCACCAATAATAACGTTCCGTGGTAAACAATGTATGAGGAATTCAAGAAAATGTTCGTCAGCCTGATGGACACCCAGCAAAAACTCCTCACCGAGCGGGCATTGTTACGGAATGCAACGGCTTCAGCAGCAACAATCACCCCTGTTGGAGGACCTGTGACCACCGATGCCAGGATGGAATCTTTGGCAAAATCCATTGCAGAATTCCACTTCGATCCGGAGTCTAACCTCACTTTCGACAATTGGTTCAGCCGTCATGAGAAAGCATTTCGGGTCGATGCAGCAAGCTTGGACGATGCAGCTAAAGTTCGTTTGTTGCTCCGCAAACTGAGCGACAAATCCCACACGAAGTATACAAACCACATCTTGCTTAAGCTACCACGGGAGTGTAATTTCGACGACACAGTGAAAAAACTCATGGAGTTATTCGGCGCACATACATCAACTTTTTGCAAGTGATATTGCTGTCTCACGCTCAGCAAAAGTGCATCTGATGACTTCCTAGCCTATTCAGGTAAAGTTAACCGCTTCTGTGAAGATTTCGGTGTAGCGGCTTGTTCGATTGATGATTTCAAGTGTCTCATATTTGTTTGTGGTCTCCACGCAAAGCAAGACGCCGAAATACGAACATCACTGCTTGCTAAATTGGAAGGTAGTAAAAAAAATGACGTTGTCTTACATTACTGCCGAGTGCCATCGTATTCTCAGTCTCCGGAGAACCACCTCGATCCTGGGAAACCCCACCAAGTTGTCCCCGAGCGAGAGTGCTTCGGTGAACGCAATCACTCACAAGGCTGACAGTTCCAAGAAGATGAACACCTTCAAGCACTCATCGAAAGCCTCATCGCCCCATCATCACAACCAAAACAAACCACCATTTAAAAACAGTTGTGATAAGCCCAGGACATCGTGCTGGAAATGTGGTCAAATGCATTTTGTCCGTGAGTGTTCGTACCAGGATCATCGCTGCAAGGATTGCCAACGAGTCGGTCACAAGGAGGGGTACTGCCAGTGTGTGTCGTCCAATCCTGGTAAGAAAAGGAGGTTGAAACAGCTCCCAGTGCAAACCAAAGGCATCTACTTCGTCAAGCAAGTTGCTGTTCATCACCAAAGGAAGTATGTATCAGTGGTCATCAATAACGTCCCACTGGAGCTCCAGTTAGACTGCGCTTCCGACATCACCGTCATCTCGGAGGCTAGCTGGAATTGCATAGGACGTCCTACCAAGAAACCATCATCGCAGCATGCTCGCACAGCTTCGGGGCATCCCCTGGACTTAGTGGCAAAAATCGATTGCGACGTTTCGCTCAGAGGAGTTCAACGCTCAGGTAAATTACGCGTACGTCTCGGTGGTCGAGTGGTTAGCGTGGTAAAACGGTAATCGCTGGTCCACTGATGGCATGGGTTCGATTCCCATCTCGGTACTGGATGTTAAATGTTAATCTTAAGTTGTCCACGTCATTTATTCAGTCTGTAAAGCCTAAATCGGCTAAGACGGTGTATGTCTTTTCAAATTATTTGTAACCAATATTCACGGTCTCGATCTTTTAGGCCTCGACTTCATCGAACTCTTCAACTTATGGGACGTCCCCCTGAGGATGGTTTGCCACCGCATAAGTTCATCGCAGGAGGACGTGCAGAGTTTGCGTATATCGTTTTCGAATTTTTTCACCGATTCGTTGGGTTTCTGTAATAAAACAGAAGCAAAGCTGTACCTCATGCCAGACATTCAGCCAGTTTTTCGAGCCAAAGGGCCTGTGCCGTTTGCCGCATTGCAGTCGATCGAGCTCGAGCTAAATCGCCTAGAGTCATTGGACATCATCTCGCCTGTGGGCTACAGAATACCGTCGACGCAATACTTGCAGGACTCGATGGGGTTGAGGCTTACTTCGACGATGTGCTTGTCCACGGCCGGACACCGGAAGAACATCGCTCTCACCTTCTTAAGGCTCTGGAGCGCATTCAAGAGCGGGGATTTACCTTGCGGATCGAGAAATGCTCTTTTTTCATGTCGGAGATACACTACCTTGGCTTCATCATCAATAAGCGAGGAATCAAGGCCGATCCGGAAAAGACTGCAGCAGTTTGCGTTCTTTCCTTAGTGCCATCAATTTTTCTGGGAAATTCGTTCGCAACATGCACGATCTTCGCCATCCACTCGATGCTCTTCTGCGCAAAGAAACCAAATGGCACTGGGACGAATATGTCAAAATTCTTTCGAGCAGTTAAAGATCCTTCTACGTTCTGATTTACTACTTGCTCACTATGATCCTGCCGTGGAGACCATTGTTGCTGCAGATGCATCCAACTACGGCGTAGGCGCTTGCTTAATGCATAAATACGACGATGGGTCAGTGAAAGTCGTGTGTGATGCATCTCGATCACTCACCAAGGCCGAACAAGGGTACGGCCAAGTAGAAAAGGAGGCGTTGGCGCTTATATTCAGAGTCACCAAATTCCACCGCTTCATTTACGGTAGAAAATTCACCCTGCACACCGATCACAAGCCTCTGCTCGCCGTATTCGGATCAAAAAAAGGTATTCCTGTGCACACCACCAATCGCCTACAACGGTGGGCGGTATTTCTTCTGTCGCACGACTTCGAAATAAAGCACATTTCGACTGATGACTTTGGCTATGCTGACGTGCTTTCCCGGCTCAGTGATACCAAAATCATACCGGAAGAAGATTTTGTGATTGCTTCCGTTCATCTAGAGGGAGAAATTACTGCTACGATCGATGCGACAATTTACGTTTTATCAATCAATTTGAAGCATCTACAAGCGGCTACAATCAAAGACCAAATTTTTCAAACAGTCATCAAATTCGTCCAGTCATCATGGCCCAAGTCAGTGAAGCAGGTTGAAGATTCTATTCGTCCATTCTACGCTCGCAAAGATGGACTATCTGTGGTTCGCGAGTGCCTCATGCTAGCAGATCGAGTTGTTGTTCCGGGGTTATATTTATCAGCAACAGATTCTCAAGGCTCTTCACCATGGTCATCCGGGACAAGATAGAATGAAAGTGGTGATGCGCAGCTACGTCTACTGGCCTGCTGTAGACCAAGATGTCGAGGACTTCGTACGATCCTGCCGAGCTTGCGCTGCTGTCGCGAAAGCTTCTACTAAAACTTTGCTGTCATCCTGGCCCAAATCAAGTCGTCCTTGGCAAAATTCCAGCCTGTGTTAAATATTATCAAAGATCTGAAATTTTGGTGCTTTGGCGGTCTGTTTTTTCCAGGTGAAAAAGTGGAAAATCTGCATAAAAAAATCATGAAGTTTATTTTTATCGCGATCATCTAAGGCAAATTTGAAGGAAATAACATGAAATCCAAGAACAAAAATTAAAATGAAAACGATTCTTCTTAAATTTTATCCATTATTGTTACTACATTTCCGAAATATCTGGTCAAATCTGAACATTCTCGGCGAAAAGCCGTCCGACTCGTTTTTATGATTCAGTAATGGTGTTAATAGAAAAAACTAGCAAAGAAAAGAAAATTGAAGATAACATGAGTGCAATCTTCGGTCAGAATCAGTGCAAAACTATGACTAAAACCGTTGTTAGATCCTAAAATTTCTTCATGCCAAATTTCAAGTTGATAGGTTGTGCGGTGTGGATGTAGAGTGAACACATAAATGAACATATTGACATATAGATCTAACTCATATTCATAAAGAAATAAATTTCAAATTCATAAAGCGGAACACATGCCCCAGAATCCCCTAAACTCGCATTCGGAACTCGATGTCAAGAACCATAGAAGCCATTGTTCGTATCTTTAACAGTCCTTGTTCTTTACCAGGACTGCCAATCGATGTCAAGGGCCGCCCAGAAGACTTTCACTTTATTTCTCATCAAGGGGCCGTTCGGGAACTCCTCCTTAGTTAAATTACTATTTGCGATGGAAGTTTGATTTAGAAACACCCAATATCGTAGGAAGGATGTTTGAAAATCAGTAGCAATAACGTGCCTTTATTTTGAACGATCCTCCAGTGTGAAGGGTGGATAAGTACTTGTTTCATTTGGAGAAGAAGCTTTGAAAGTTTGCAACCATCAACCAGGAAGCGAAACTCGTTGGTCGTTGCCTTTCTGACCTTAAAATGTGACTTGGCTATGGTGATGCGGAAGCTGGAAAATGGAATCTAAATTGAGCACGATGCGGTCTCAGTGGTTGAGCGTGCCTAATAAAAATAAATCTTAACGACAGCTTATGTGGAGCATAAACGAAATATAAGTGACAAATTTGCTGCAGGCATATTTCGCAACTTGTGTTACAACATTGAAAGATGTCATTTCAACGGTTGTCATTTATCTTCTGCTGAAGAATATTTTTAGATATTTTTATCCAAAACCAAATTTGATCGGTTTTATTTTTTTTATCATAAAAATTTGCAAATTGAGAAAATGTGGATGTTCTAATCCAATATGGGTAGAAATTATAAATTCACATTAAAAAATACAAAATACAAGGCTGTTCAAAACAATTAGATGGTAGCAACCCTTCATGTTTCGAAATGAAAAATCCAATTGGTTTGTACTGTGGAAACCTGAATCAGAAATATTTTTAATTAAATCTTTTAAGACAGTAACTTCAGTTCAGCAGCAGGCAGCTTCTCGGCAACCTACACCAAGTAAGCGCTCCATCTTCCAAAGATGCAACTCTATTAGGCCTTGGCCGCTAAATCATGCATAAGATTTTAACATACTAACTTAGTCGTACCATTAGGGGTCCCAATGCGGTGATCTACATCACCATTTTTGAGCGGACGAAAGTCATCGCCCACCTGGTGTGGATTCGATTAAGCAGATGAGGCAGTGAAGCGGGTCGTAAGATTTACTACACATTCGATGCAGATGAAAGATGGCTTGAATTTTAATGTGTGGCAACTGCATCGATCATTTCAGACTGATCTTTCGTCGAAAACCACATTTTAAGCAACCTTTTGATTTTCGTTATATTTTCAATTTCCTGTTAGTTTCATTATTGCTGAAAATGATGCGATGCTATATTTTTTCTTTTCTAATAGATAAATATGGCTAAATTTCGAATACGACAAAAAGTTCGAAATATATGACGAATAAAAGTCACATTTTGTTGTCTGTTGACATCTTAAAATACAAAACGGTGGGTTCCATTTAATTTAAAAATGCTAGGAATGACTGGAAATCACATGAAACAATATGGGCATGAAAATAGGTAAAAAAAAAGAACAAACCTAACAAAATAAAATGAAAAAAGTGTAATAAAACACGGAAATCACCAGGGATTACCAAAGGCTTATAACCCGGATATACATCTGAACACTTTGGGTGATTTCTATAGACTGCATTTGATTTATATTTCCAGATAGGTATTTAGTGTAAGGAATGAATGTGTGTGTTAGTGTAGTTTGTGTAGCGTTTAACAAAATTAAATTGGTTCTACACTTTTCGTATAAAATTCATTACACAAGTAACAACAAATTTAAACAAGATGAAACAAGAAAAGTTGAGAAAAATCATGGTACCGTAAAATGTGGTAACATTGATCACCGAGGTTAATTTGATCAACATGAAATTTATCCAGATAATCAACAATAACTAAGTTTAAAGTTAAAACAACTCAAAACTTTTTTCTACGTTTAAAAACATAAAAGTTGAGTTTCAAATTGGGAAAAACTTGATTTGTTTTTGAAAATTTCAAATGTAAGTAAAAATGCGATTTCAAAATCTTAAAATATCTATTTGTTTGTAAAAATGCAATTTCAAAATTTTAAAAGTATCTATTTTTTCGAAGGCTCGCAAACAAACACCCTTCCTGTTGAAATCAAAGCGTTTAGATGCAAACAGTACGAATTATGTGATAGTTCAACTTTTCTTTTGTAGGTGTATAGTTTAATGTACTTTTTGTTCAAATTTGTGGTAAATTTTTGGAATTAGAAAAAATGGGGACATTTTCCAAGAGTGAGCCATGCTAGAACAAAAGGCTTGGAACCCTATCAAAGAAAAAATTTGATGAAAAATATATAAAAAAAAAGAATTGTGCGAGGGCCTAAGGAATTGAATGAATGTTTGTTTGTTTTTGTAGTCAAAATTTTATTGGTAATGTTATAAATTTAGCCCCTTAATTTATTCAGCATCCTTGTCCTTGTCTTCCGATTTTATTTATTGTTCGTTTACACATTAAGGACCGCGATGTTTTTTTTCCACCGCAAAAAATCTTAACCAAGAAATACAGAAATTCATCGGGTGTTTTGTATACTTTATGATCAAGAAAAACTCGTTAAAACTGTCAAAATAGAGACTGATCAATGTTGCCCCAAAGTATCAAGTTCTAAACAGAGACGATATCTTTTTTTTTTAAATCAAATTTAAAGTAGTCTAATAACTTTTGGCAACCATGTTTCACGTTCATAGGAGTTCAGTACTGGTTTTGAAAATATGAAACTTGCCACATTCCCCTTAACAGAAAAATCAATCAATAAGTATTGGAAAAAGTGATCAATCTTACCACAAATTACGGTGCAGCAAGATAAAACAAAACAAAAAAAAACAAGCTAAAACTAGCTCAAATTGTAGAACAAGAAACATGACGTACAAACTTGTCTTGTTTGTTTTTTTTTTTTCATTTTATGCTTTGTTTTGATTTGTTTTGTTAAAGCTTTTTTATTCTGTTTTATTTTTGCTTGATGAAGCTCTGTTATGGTTTTTTAGTTTATCCTTTCCTTAAGGTTGATCCAATTTATTCGATCTTTCTTTCATTTTTTTTTTTCTATTTTTTAATCGTGATCTTTTTCAATCTTGTTTAGCATGTTCTTCGCCAGCGTTACCCAACTTTGTAAAGCCAAAACATCAACTAGAGATATTTTTTTTCGTCTCCATATTTAGGCTTATGAACACTGGGGGATTCGTAACAATTCGAAGTTATTTTGCATAAGAACAATATATTCGATATTGGTGACGAACGTGTTAAACTTGTTTTAGCATAGTTTATCTTGCGTCATCCAGTTCTATTTTTATTGTCTTTTGGTACCGTGATTCATCATGTTTTACTTTTTTTATCTTGTTCTATAGTTTTTCAACCCTGTTTTATCTATTTTATCATGTTTACCTTGTTTTAGCCAGTTTAATTTGGTTTTACCTCGTTGTACTATGTTTTAGCTTGTTTTACCTTTGTTAAAACATATTTGTGAATTCAATAAATCATCTCATTATGTCAAAACGCTGCCGTTCATCAATTTTCAATAAAAAATACTTCGAGCATTGTTAAAATTTTGTTTTCTTTTTTTTTTTTGGGAAGCATTATAAAAATCATTTGAAACGGTCTTTAAAACGGCTACTCACCCAAATTCACGTTGATCGGTTAAGTAGTTTCCAAAAATTGTTCGAATCGTGTCAAATAAATGTTAATTTTGTATGGGAGCCCCCTCTCCACACCAAATTTCGCGTGGATCGGCTCAGTATCATCTGAAAACTGTTCGAACTATGTCATATTTTTAATATTTTTATTTGGGAGCCCCTTCCTTTTTACGTCGGAGCGGTTTAAAAGTATTTTAGAAACCATCACCATCCCCAAAAACTCTTGCAAACAAAGTTTCACATTGATCGGTTCAGTAGTTTTAGAGTCTATGGGGAACCGACAATTAATCATGTATTTTTATCCTTTTTGTTTTACTTAGTGTTAATTTTTTAAATTTGATGTTTTGGCTGTATTCTTTCTTGTCTTCTTAATCTTTTTATTTATTATCTATTTTTTTTCTTTGTTTATTTACAGATGAATTCAACCAACTTTGTCATTCGTCTTCAGTTATTTTTTCTATCATATTTAAATTGCACTAGCAATCAGCATTTTAGGTGCATATATTCTAAAAATTGTTTTTGGAAGGTTTCGAATCATTTGTCCGATTTTGTCTATCAGCTCTTGTCTGGGTGCTACAACGTGTGAAAATTTAGAAATTGATCGATTTTTAACCTACAAACCTACATGAAAGACAAAAAAAAACTTGTTTTGAATCTATACATTATGCTTATTCAAGCATCAACATTTTAACTAAATATTCTTGTTTCAGAGATCCAACGCTTCACAAAAAAAAAGAATTCTACAACTTTAATAAATAAGAAAAGTAAATTACGAGTATTTGACACATAACTGAAAAAATCCTTTGAGTATTTGATATTGATGATTTTATCTGATTTAATTACTATGTTAAAGACTGCAAAACGATTTCATTTATGCTATGAGAAATATCTAAGATTCCATTTGAGGTAAAAATTCTTGAAATTTTACGTAGTTTACAGAGCTGGGAAAAACTAAAAAAGGCCCTTTAACTTTTTTTTTCAGTACCTACCTAACCTAAGGGTCCAGCGCCGATTGACCGGCGCATAGGGCTGAGATAAAAGATCTCCACTGCTGGCGATCCGGAGCCAACGTCTTCACTTGCTGCCAGCCGAGGTTCTCGTCAACTGTGCGGATTTCAGCGGCTAGACTTCGCCGCCACGAGCTTTTGGGCCTGCCTCTTCTTCGATGCCCATCTGGATTCCATTCAAGCGCCTCTCTGCAAATCTCGTTTTCATCTCTTCGCAGCGTGTGCCCAATCCATCTCCACTTACGTTCCCGAATCTCGATTTCTAGCGCCTTTTGATGACACCGGCGATGGAGTTCAACGTTTGAGATCCAGTTGCCAGGCCACCAAGCGCGGATGATATTCCGCAGGCAGCGATTCACAAAAACTTGCAGTTTTCGCGTCGTCACCGCATATGTGCACCAAGTTCACACACCCGTACAGCAATACGGATTTGACGTTTGAGTTGAAGATTCGGATGTAAGTTCGTAGAGAGATCTGGCGTGACCGCCAGATGTTTCGGGGACTCGCAAACGCAAATCGGGCTTTTCTGAACCGGGCTTCGATGTCCTTCTTGGTACCACTATCAGGCGTAATCTGGCTACCAAGATACTGGAAGCACTCCACTGTCTCAACCTGTTGTCCAGCTACCACGAAATTGGAACGATTTTCTGTATTGATTTCCATCGACTTGGTCTTTCCGACATTGATTTTGAGACCAGCTGCCTTGGAGCTTTCGGTGAGGTCGTCGAGTTTGCTCTGCATGTCTTGTTGTGTTTGGGCGAGCAAAACAATATCGTCTGCCAGGTCAAGGTCGTTCAGTTGCTCCATGGTTGTAGGATTCCACGGCAATCCTTGGTTTGGTCTACAGTCAATCGATCCAGTCAAGATCTCATCCATTACGATGAGAAAAAGCAGCGGTGACTTACTTACTTTTTTTCAGCAGTCAAAACTATTTGCAATCATTGAAAAAGTTGATCATTGATTTAAAATCATTATTTAAAAAATGTAATGTTCTACAGTTTTTGCCAAACAAGTGCACAAATTTTAAGAATGATTTTTTTTAAATTTTCAAAAATATTTTGAAAACCAAAGCTGCTTAAAAAAACTAATTGCATATTTAGAATCGGCGCCCACAAATTAATTAAAGTCAGCTCCTAAATTTACTGCACGTCGGAAAAAGTAAATGCCTAGTTTAATTATTGTCTTGTTTGATCTGGTTTTACTTTTGAACGAAATCAACATCTCCTCGTTGAACCTTTTTGATCATTTCCTTCATTTGAAAGTAAAGCTGAAGCTTCTATTGTCAATTTCAAGATGGAGTCGAAGATAAATTTCAGGGTGCCCTCACAAGATCTTTGCATTATGTTTTCATTTTCTTACTGATTCATGTCATATCCACTGCGGTCGGTGTCCTTTAATTAGTAAGATCTTCTTTTCTCATCATGCGAAAGTAAATATAGAATTTTAAAAACCTCCCATGTTGAGGGAAATAAACAGCCATGGGGTACAGTCAAATTGGGTGAATCAGGACGGTTTTTAGATTATTAAAGCATAGATCATCCAAAATCTGGACGCACTGTTTATTATACCATAGCGCTCCTAATTGTCGGATCTGGAATGTTTTGACAGTACTTTGTTTGGAAATGTTTCCTCTATCAGTACTGAAAACTCCACTACGATTCGTTTTGTTCCAATAAAGTTACACGTAATGGAAGCCGCGAGTCTTAAATTAATTTTGGACACCCACGTTAAAAACCCGACGCACACAGGAGTACGTAGAAGAAAAAGTTGGCCAAAAGAATTTTTTAGTTTTGAAATCAATAAAATAGTTTATTTTGACTTATCAAACGTTTTTAAGATCTTTTAAAATATTTTTTTACCGTTTTCGTAATTTTTCGTAAATTTCCATTAGAAATTTTCTAACATTTATATGACATGATAGATAATCCAGGTTAGAAAAGTTGTGAAATTCAAAAAAAACTAAATTTTTTTTATTTGTTTTTGAAAGTTAAATAACATTTGAAAATATTCGAAAAAGAACATAAATTTTACTGAGCTTTAATTTAAAATAAACGAAGCCCTAGGTGACTTTTTTATGGAAAAAATCTATCAATATTTTTAAACTTCAAATTTAATAATATAAAAAAATCCGCGAGTTTGCGCGAGTTTTTTCTTTCGCACATGATTATTGAAGTTATCAATTTTTTAATGATATCAAACATTTTGCCGGGACTTTCTGGGAACATAAACAAAAACACTAATTTGTAAAAAAAAATCAACGTTTAAAACAAAAAATAAATAGAAGAATTTTCAAAGCACTGCGTACTGTCTCTATAGTCATCGAATTTTATCTATTATACTTAAAATTATTAAACATCCCTCCATTGAAGTTTTCCATTTCAAATTTTCATTTTAAGTCACTAAAGAAAGTTTTATTCATCGATATGACGTAGTCGCGCTGATTCAACGATTTGTAGAAAAATTCTATCTCATAAAAATACTAAAGTTTCGACAGCTGCAACAGCTTATAAACAAATCAGATGTCAAAAAACTGACCGGTACAGGGTGCTAAATTTATTCAAGAATCAAATAAACATTGACATAAAAGTAACCAATGAAATTTAAATTTTGATTTTTGGTCAGGTTTTTGGGTGAAATACTCCAGTGTGCGACGTCTGGTCTGGTCTGGTCTGGTTCAAATACCGAAAAATTTGATTTTGAGCGGCTTCCTGGCCAAAAATTTTACAAAGCCGCTGGTCGGGGTGATGCCCCCGACAAGTTCAAATTCGTTTTTGCCGATAAGTTGGCAAGAAAGTGTTTGATCTGGCAAGGTATTTGCAGCTGCGGACGAAAAACCCCGGTTTTTGTGAAAAATAAGACCGTGGACTCCGAAATGTACAAGGAGGAGTGCCTTAAAAACGTTTTTTTTTTTCGTACATTAGATCTTATAAAGGACCAGTAAAGTTTTCGCCTGATTTGGCAAGCTGCCACTACAGCAAAGAGGTACTACAGTGGTATCGAGACAACGGGGTGGATTTTGTAGAAAAGGACATCCCAACCCAACTGCCCTCAATTCCACTCTATCGAAAAAAAATTTTGGGCAATTGTCAAGCAGAAGATGAAGAAGAATGGTAGGACGACTCGGGGTGCAACAGAGATGAAGAGATTGTGGAACAAAAGGGCCGCAGAGGTCAGCGAATAGGGTGTCCAAACTATGACGAGCGGTATTCGATGAAAAGTTAGAAATTTCATCAAAAGTAAGTTTTGAGTACAAAACCGCAAATAAGCTGGGTGTAACGAGCCGAACGAGCGACTTACAAGAAGGTAGTAACTCCAAATCGCGATGATAAACAAAATACGACGACCAAAGCGCGATCCCGGAGGCTGTACACGACGGTGCTGACAAAGTTTGACTGCGTGGAAATGGACGACGAAACAAACGTCAAAGCCGACTACAAGCAGCTTCCGGGACAGGAGTGTTATATGGCAAAAGGAAGGGGAAAGGTAGCAGATATTTTCAAGCACATGAAACTGTCATAGTACGCGAAGAAATATCTGGTTTGGCAAGCCATCTGTACCTGTAGTTTGAAAAGCAGCATTTTCATAGCTTCCGGGACTGTTAACCAAGAAATTTACGTGAAAGAGTGTTTGAATAAACGTCTGCTGCCTTTACTGAAGAAACACGGTTGTTCCGTACTGTTTTGGTCGAATTTGGCATCTTGCCATTACGGCAAAAAGGCCATGGAGTGGTACGCCGCCAACAACGTGCAGGTGGTTCCCAAGGACAAGAACCCTCCCAACACGCCAGAGCTCCACCCAAATGAGAAATACTGGGCTATTGTCAAGCGGAACCTAAAGAAGACCAAAAAAACTGCTAAGGACGAGCAGCAGTTCAAGGCAAACAGGCTTTCTGCGGCTAAGAAGGTGGACAAGGTGGCTCTACAAAATCTGATGGCAGGGGTCAAGCGTAAGGCCCGGCAATTCGGATTTGGAAAAGCGGAAGCCCAACTGAATATTTTTCCTGAATTTTATACTAATTAAACTTGAAAAAGAAATGTAATTTGATTTTTTAAATCGATTTCACCGATTTACACGTGTTTTCCCTTGACCAAATTTTGACCGTATCACCCTTTAGACCCGAATGACCCAGACGGTTTAAAAGTTTCAAATAAATAATAATAATAATAATAATAATAATAATAATAATAATAATAATAATAATAATAATAATAATAATAATAATAATAATAATAATAATAATAATAATAATAATAATAATAATAATAATAATAATAATAATAATAATAATAATAATAATAATAATAATAATAATAATAATAATAATAATAATAATAATAATAATAATAAGAATAATAATAATAAATATAATAAAAACTTCATTGTATAAATTGAATAAAGCATTGATGAGTGCAGCTTTTATCAAATTTTGACATTATAAATCCACCCAATGGAAGAATTATTTAGCTGATGTACCGTACAAATAGACTAAAACCCATTAGTGCAGTTTAAAATGCATTCAATATGTGCTGTTAGCATGGTTGTTAGAAACATGAATTCAATTAGCAGCTAACATACCATTCATCATAGTTATAGGAGGTCTGCAAATGGAATTGCTCAAACCGTTGCGTACACACCTGTGCGTTTCGTTCTGTTTTAACGCTTTGCGTTCGATTTGGAAAATCGAAGACATTTTTCGATTAGCGTTTGTGGAACACACCCCAATAATTTGGTTCAAACATATACATACCTACTAACTCTGGCGCTATTTTTCGGTTTTGTTTTTTTTTGCTACTGAGCGTTTCAAACGCTTCCAATGCAATTTGGAAAGGGGAGATCTTGGAATGACTTTGTTATTTTTGGTTGTTGATGATTTTCGCCATTTGCCATTTGCCACGGGCCGCATGCATTCATGCATTCATCATGCAACACAACCCGTGTAGATTTTCATACCGATTTGTTTAAGTAAACCTACCCATATTTGCGAAAGTTTGCCAAACTACCTTCTCAATGATTGAAATTTGAAGTGACCACCAAGCTTAATTGGATTTCGCTCGATCTCACGGTCAAAGTTGTTCATCTTGTTTTTTTTTTCTGGGAAGGTTTCACAGCTTAATTCAAAATGTTTACACGTGCCTAAAGTCAAACCAGGCGTCAAGCACAGAGAGATGCTGTAATTGATGAGATTTGAAAAAAAAATAAATGGAAAATTGAAGTAAATTCCACATCAAAATATCTGATTTAGGTTGCTCATATAATACAGATTACTAGTAAGCATTCGATTGAAAGCATTATACATCGATCAAAACCCTAAAATATAAAGAATTCGATCTCAAATCCACACTTCCTAAAAAACTAAGTTTTTAAAATTCGTTTTGAGTACTATACGCTCGAATTCTATGATAAATGATTTTAAATTTTTATTTATTCAAATGAGAACTCAAAGTATAAAGTTGAAATTGAATTATTTTAGATTCATACTCTTAAAAAAGTTGAATTTGGAATAATTTTTGAAATAATGGAATTTGTTTAACATTAATTTTTCTGGTAAGATTTTAATTTTGTTGCTTTCAATAGAAAATCAGTTTGTAATTCGCTTTTAAGATCAAGATATGTAAATTTTTTTTTAAATTTTTCTCCAGACTCTATTCTATCAATTTAATATTTTTACAAAGCCATTTTCTTAATGAAAAAATCAATTGAAATTAAGGAAAAATAAAGAAGAATATGTATTTAAATAAAGAAGTGTTGGTTTTTTTAACCAGTTGATTAATTGAAATAGAAAGTTATTTTAACCACGAAGTCGTTTTTGGTTTGTTTTGGTCGGTTTTGATCTTTTTGGTCTTTTTTGGTTTTTTGCCTTGTTTGGTCTATTTTTGTCTTTCTTATGTTTTTCGGTCAATTTTTGGTCTTTTTTGGTCTGTTTTGCTCTTTATTGGAATTGTGTGGTCTTTTGGTTTTTTTTGTCATTTTTGGTCTTTTTTTTTCGTTTTTGCTATATTTTCATCTTTGCTCTGTTTTGGTATTTTATGGTCTGTTTTGGTTTATTTTGGTCTTTTTTGGTCTTTTTTTGTTTTTTTTTTGTCTATGTTGGTCTATTTTTGGTCATTTTTGGTATTTTTTGTCATTTTTGGTTATTTTTGGTCTTTTCTCGGCGTTTGATCGTTTTTTCATGTTTAGTCTTTTTTGGACTTTTTTAGTCTTTTTTAAGCTCTTTTAGTTTTTTTAGGCTTTTTTTTATATTTTTGATCTGTTTTTGGTATTTTCTGGTCTTTTTAGATTTGGTCTTTTTTCGACTTTTTTGATCTTTTTTATCTTTTCTGGTCTATTTTGATCTTTTTGGTCTTATTTTGGTTTTTTGCTCTATGTTGGTCTGTTTTTTGTCATTTTGGAACTTTTTTGGGCATTTTTGGATTTGTTTTGTCTTTTCTGGGCGTATGGTATTTATTCTTCTTTTTTTGGTCTTTTTCGGACTGTTTCAGTCTTTTTTGGGCTCTTTAAGTCTTTTCTGGTGTTTTTTGATTCTTTTGGTCTGTTTCTGGTCTCTTTAGACTTTTTTTAGACTTTTTTTGGTTATTTTCTTGCTTTTTTGGACTTTTTTGATCTTTTTTTTTCATCTTTTTTGTCTTTTTTTTTATCTTTTTTGGTCTTTTTTGTTTTTTTTTGTTGTTTTTTTATCTTTTTTTCTCTTATAGTTTACTTTGGTCTTTTTGGCCTGTTTTAGTTATTTTCTGGTCTGTTTTGGTCATTATTTTCTTTTAAAGTCTTTTTTTGATGTGTTTTGGTATTTGAATTTGGTCTTTTGGGTCTATTTGGGTCTTTTTATTGGTCTGTTTTGGTCTGTTTTGGTGTATTTTGGTCTGTTTTTTTTTTTTTTGTTTTCGTTTGGTTTTGCCTGTTTTTTTTTTGTTTTGGTCTGTTTTTGTCTCTTTTGGTCTGTTTTCTTCGTTTTTGGTCTGTGTTGATCTGGTTTTGTCTTTTTTAATCTGTTTTTGTCTGTTTCCGTCTGTTTTGCTCTATTTTGGTCTGTTTTGGTCTGTGTTGATCTGGTTTTGTCTGTTTTGGTCTGCTTTTGTGTTTTTAAGTCTTTTTTCTACGATTTTTTTTATCTGTTTTTGTCTTTTTTTGGTCTGTTTTTGACATTTTTGGTCTGTTTCTGTCTTTTTGATCTTTATTCGTCTTTTTATGTCTGTTTTTGTCTTTTTCCGTCTTTTTTTTTGTTTTTTTCTGTTTTTTTTTTGTCTGTTTTTGACGTTTTTGGTCTATTTTTGCATTTTCTGGTCTATTTTTGTCTTTTTGTGGTCTGTTTTTTTCTTTATTGGTCTGTTTTTGTCTTTTTGGTATGGTTTTGCCTTTTTTGTTCTGGTTTTTATTGTCTGTTTTTATTCTGGTCTGTTTTTGTCTTTTTTGGTCTGTTTTTGTCTCTTTGGTCTGGTTTTACCTTTATCGGTCTGGATTTTTTTTGTCTGTTTTTGTCTTTTTTGGTCTGTTTATGTCTATGTTGGTCTGTTTTTGTCTTTTTGGACCGATTTTTCTTTTTTGTCCGTTTTTGTCTTTTTTGTCTATATTCGTCTTTTTGTCAGATCAAAACAGACCGAAACATACCAAAACAGACAAAAACAGACGAAACAGACCAAAAAACGACCAAAACAGACCAAAAAGACAAAAGTAGACCGAAAGAGACAAAAAACGACCAAAAAAAAGGCCAAAAAGTCCAAAAAGACCAAAATATCAAGAAAGAGTATAACAGATCAAAATGGACCAGAACTGACAAAAAAAGACCAAAAAAAAAGACCCAAAAAGACCAAAACAAACCAAGAAAGACCAAAAAAAGACCAAAAACACCAAAATAAAGACATCAAAAGAAAACAAGACCAAGAAGACCACAACTGACCAAAAAGACCGAATAGACCCTAAGAGGCCAAAAATGACCAAAAAAGACCAAAAAAGTCCAAAAAGGCAAAAACGTCCAAAACCAGACTGAAAACATTATAAGAAAGGCCAGAAAAGACTAATAGATCGCAAAAAAGACTTTAAAAGACTAAAAATTTCCAAAAAAGACTAAACAATACCAAAAAAGAAAAAAAAGAGAAAAAAATTAACGCCCTGAATAGACGTTTATGTCTTTTTTGTCTTTTTTGTCTTTTTTGTCTTTTTTGTCTTTTTTGTCTTTTTTGTCTTTTTTGTCTTTTTTGTCTTTTTTGTCTTTTTTGTCTTTTTTGTCTTTTTTGTCTTTTTTGTCTTTTTTGTCTTTTTTGTCTTTTTTGTCTTTTTTGTCTTTTTTGTCTTTTTTGTCTTTTTTGTCTTTTTTGTCTTTTTTGTCTTTTTTGTCTTTTTTGTCTTTTTTGTCTTTTTTGTCTTTTTTGTCTTTTTTGTCTTTTTTGTCTTTTTTGTCTTTTTAGTCTTTTTAGTCTTTTTAGTCTTTTTTGTCTTTTTTGTCTTTTTTGTCTTTTTTGTCTTTTTTGTCTTTTTTGTCTTTTTTGTCTTTTTTGTCTTTTTTGTCTTTTTTGTCTTTTTTGTCTTTTTTGTCTTTTTTGTCTTTTTTGTCTTTTTTGTCTTTTTTGTCTTTTTTGTCTTTTTTGTCTTTTTTGTCTTTTTTGTCTTTTTTGTCTTTTTTGTCTTTTTTGTCTTTTTTGTCTTTTTTGTCTTTTTTGTCTTTTTTGTCTTTTTTGTCTTTTTTGTCTTTTTTGTCTTTTTTGTCTTTTTTGTCTTTTTTGTCTTTTTTGTCTTTTTTGTCTTTTTTGTCTTTTTTGTCTTTTTTGTCTTTTTTGTCTTTTTTGTCTTTTTTGTCTTTTTTGTCTTTTTTGTCTTTTTTGTCTTTTTTGTCTTTTTTGTCTTTTTTGTCTTTTTTGTCTTTTTTGTCTTTTTTGTCTTTTTTGTCTTTTTTGTCTTTTTTGTCTTTTTTGTCTTTTTTGTCTTTTTTGTCTTTTTTGTCTTTTTTGTCTTTTTTGTCTTTTTTGTCTTTTTTGTCTTTTTTGTCTTTTTTGTCTTTTTTGTCTTTTTTGTCTTTTTTGTCTTTTTTGTCTTTTTTGTCTTTTTTGTCTTTTTTGTCTTTTTTGTCTTTTTTGTCTTTTTTGTCTTTTTTGTCTTTTTTGTCTTTTTTGTCTTTTTTGTCTTTTTTGTCTTTTTTGTCTTTTTTGTCTTTTTTGTCTTTTTTGTCTTTTTTGTCTTTTTTGTCTTTTTTGTCTTTTTTGTCTTTTTTGTCTTTTTTGTCTTTTTTGTCTTTTTTGTCTTTTTTGTCTTTTTTGTCTTTTTTGTCTTTTTTGTCTTTTTTGTCTTTTTTGTCTTTTTTGTCTTTTTTGTCTTTTTTGTCTTTTTTGTCTTTTTTGTCTTTTTTGTCTTTTTTGTCTTTTTTGTCTTTTTTGTCTTTTTTGTCTTTTTTGTCTTTTTTGTCTTTTTTGTCTTTTTTGTCTTTTTTGTCTTTTTTGTCTTTTTTGTCTTTTTTGTCTTTTTTGTCTTTTTTGTCTTTTTTGTCTTTTTTGTCTTTTTTGTCTTTTTTGTCTTTTTTGTCTTTTTTGTCTTTTTTGTCTTTTTTGTCTTTTTTGTCTTTTTTGTCTTTTTTGTCTTTTTTGTCTTTTTTGTCTTTTTTGTCTTTTTTGTCTTTTTTGTCTTTTTTGTCTTTTTTGTCTTTTTTGTCTTTTTTGTCTTTTTTGTCTTTTTTGTCTTTTTTGTCTTTTTTGTCTTTTTTGTCTTTTTTGTCTTTTTTGTCTTTTTTGTCTTTTTTGTCTTTTTTGTCTTTTTTGTCTTTTTTGTCTTTTTTGTCTTTTTTGTCTTTTTTGTCTTTTTTGTCTTTTTTGTCTTTTTTGTCTTTTTTGTCTTTTTTGTCTTTTTTGTCTTTTTTGTCTTTTTTGTCTTTTTTGTCTTTTTTGTCTTTTTTGTCTTTTTTGTCTTTTTTGTCTTTTTTGTCTTTTTTGTCTTTTTTGTCTTTTTTGTCTTTTTTGTCTTTTTTGTCTTTTTTGTCTTTTTTGTCTTTTTTGTCTTTTTTGTCTTTTTTGTCTTTTTTGTCTTTTTTGTCTTTTTTGTCTTTTTTGTCTTTTTTGTCTTTTTTGTCTTTTTTGTCTTTTTTGTCTTTTTTGTCTTTTTTGTCTTTTTTGTCTTTTTTGCCTTTTTTGTCTTTTTTGTCTTTTTTGTCTTTTTTGTCTTTTTTGTCTTTTTTGTCTTTTTTGTCTTTTTTGTCTTTTTTGTCTTTTTTGTCTTTTTTGTCTTTTTTGTCTTTTTTGTCTTTTTTGTCTTTTTTGTCTTTTTTGTCTTTTTTGTCTTTTTTGTCTTTTTTGTCTTTTTTGTCTTTTTTGTCTTTTTTGTCTTTTTTGTCTTTTTTGTCTTTTTTGTCTTTTTTGTCTTTTTTGTCTTTTTTGTCTTTTTTGTTTTTTTGGCTTTTTTGTCTTTTTTGTCTTTTTTGTCTTTTTTGTTTTTTGTTTTTTTTGTCTTTTTTGTCTTTTTTGTCTTTTTTGTACAATCCCAACTGTCCAATCCCTGACTATTTTTTTAATTTTTATCAACAGACTTCAGCCGCGTCACCATGATCCACAAAAAGTGTCACACTTTCGTTTGTTCCACCGACCCAGAGAAACTCAGTGAGTCAATGTGTCAAAGTTAGCTCACCTCCAAATTGCACAAAAGCTCTACCGCTCCAGCTGGAGAGAATTGATCTTCCGAAACCAAATCGAAAAAAACGCTCGCGGTATTGAGTAAAAAAACGACATCAAGCGAAATACTCTCCCTTTCTTCTCCGAATATCTTCCATTCGCGTGGCTGCCTGGCCAAACGACTGAGTGCCAGTAGTGAAATCGCGAAAAAATGCACGAATAGCCAGACGTGCGTCGATTTCTTACTTAATTTTCGCTTATGCAATCGCCTCGACTTTCGGTGAGCTGTTGTGTTTTGTTGTGTTGTGTTTTGATGGCTGATGGCCCACCAACCTACTGACTGAACGAACGGATTGCTTTCGTTCGGAATGAATGGAGGAGAAAACGCGAAGACAACCGGGATGACGGTGAAGACCTCGCGAGGCCAATCGAGAGGTGCTGCCGGAGAAAAAAAAATCGGAGGCCGAAGATCATCAGGCAAGCTAGCTGTTGACTTTCTCGCTGAGAGTGCCAACGATCATCTGATGCAGAAACTCAATAATTCACACAACAATATAAAGACCATGATTGGATGATGATCGTGTACAGCTCCAACTTTTGGCATTGCTTAAATCTGTGCATTATTGTCATTGACAAAATTGAATGTTTTTTATTTCGAAGAGCATTAGGATGTAAGATGCACACGAGGATGGAATAAAACCGATGCAAGTGCCCTTATACTTTGATAAGCAGTTTTTGCTACCTTAGGCTCATCGAAACTAGAAATTTCAGGAGATAAATCTGCTCAAAATAATGCTGGGAAAACTGCTGGTAGAAATTTTACTGTACTCAATTTTAAACTAAGTTTACTACGAACCTACCTTAATACCGTTAAACACTGAGCGAAACAAAAGTATTAATTGTTAACTACTCTATTTTTTGCATTCGTATATTTTTGCATGATTGAAAATGTGCATTATCCAATGGAAAAATAATTGTGGCAAGAGTTTTCAATTTTTCGATCAACCAATTGGCGTTGAGAAGCAGAAATGTAGAAAAGTGTGCGAAAAAGAATAGAAGGTATCGTAACATTTATGTACTTCTACAAAATCAAGTTTTTTTTTTCATAAAACTAAATATACCTACATGTAGAAGTGAATGATCATTTAAGTGGCCCAAAATATCAAAATTTCTGGAAATCTGGGTACTCACCCTTAAAATGGTAGATAAGGATTTGGAGAACTTACTTTTGTATGGGGCCAACTAGAAAAAAATCATGTTGAAATGTTCAAAAAAGTCCATTTTTAAAGATTTATTATTAATAATAATAATAATTCTGGGTACAAAAATTTTCACAAAATTTGTATAAAAAAACACACATATATAGAATCTCAGTGTAATTTCATGTTTCTTTGAAAAGATCAAATTTTAACTCAACACTAAGGCGTACCGTAAACTGGGGGAACTTTGATCACTTTTTTCATTCATTTTGGAATATTTTGGAAGGGGTTGTTTTTTCGTAATACCTAAAAGCTTTAAAACCCTAACTGAGGTGAGGAGTATCAAACATGATCATTGATTGCAGTAAATTCAAACGACATTTGTGGCCATAATTAAATGTTTGTTACAAAACCAGATTTCGAGTTTCGGGGTAACTTTGATCTCTATGGTTTTTACGTATCCCAACATCTTCAAATTTATTGTTTTGATGCCATTAAGCACAGAAGGCTCAAAACATCGATAACAGTAAGTTTTTGCTTAGACTCAATTGAGTTTTTCAACGTTTTCTTTCAAAAACAAATATACTCGAAAGATGGACAATGTTGCTGCATACATTTAGGGGCAAAAATTATTAACATTTCTCAATATTTTTTGGCCTCGAAAACAAATAAAATTTAACCTTCATGCAATTCCCTTAGTCCTCGAACTGTCCCCACGTTCATTTTTTCTTCAAACTTTACCATTTGATAGGGTTTTTAGCCATTTTTCTATAACGGCTTTTTAATGGAAAATGACCGATTTTTTTCAATATCCAAAAATTATCATCAAATTACCATAAAAATAACACTTAAACTAAATCCAAATCAAGAAAAAGTGGAACTTTCACATTAAACAACCCATTTGCTCCTAAATGCTTAAATTTGGTCAGGAGAGACGTTTGTTTGTGAGCCTTCAAAAACCAAGATATTTTAAGATTTTAAAATTACATTTTAAGTAACATAAAAAATCTTCTAATAAAAACCAAATTTAGCAACTAAGTAACTTAATTTATAGGCTTTCCAACGTAATAAACACTTTCCAGATATATTAACTTTAAACATAGTAAATGATGATTATCTGCAAAAATTTCATGTTGATCAAAGTTACCCCGCTGATCAAAGTTCCCCCAGTTTACGGTACATCTTTCGAGGATATGATGGCTAGCATCTTACAAATGCTAAAACCACCAGCCCACAGGATGAGTACTATGAATGCCGTGACCAAGGTTCGATCTCATGACTGCTGGCTTAGAAGAATTGAACGCTATCCCTAAGGCCATGGTCGGCGGCCTATATTTTGTATTTTTATTTATTTTCTTTGAGTTAAATACTAAACGTAAAAAATATAAATTCAGCAAGCAATTTTGTGCACACAAACTTTGCTAGAAAAAGTATGTTGTTTGTATTTATTTTCAAGTGAAGAGCTGTATTCGGCTCAATCCTTTTTAAAAATCACAATTAGGATATTTTTAATTTAATTTATCAAATTTATCTCGATAAATACCTTATTTAAAATCAAAACAATGGCAAATGAAAGATTAAGATGATTTTTGTGAATCCTCTGAAGGCCTTGCACTGAATCTCTAGAGTGAAAGAGATTTTGAGACATTGTTTTCTAAAGAAGTATAAAATACTGGTTTGTTTGTCATTTTTTTTTATTTACCATTCGATTGCTTATTTATGCTAATTTTATAAAAATTTAAATCAAGTCTAACATTTCACCTCACGACTACAACTCGATTGGACTTAAACGGAAATTTATTGCGGTTCAAAGATTGTATTCTGGTCGCTAATCTTATATATAAAAATGGAGGCATTTTCTTTGTAACAACATCACGTATGAATGGTCGGTCGGAATGAAGTGAAATTTGGTATCCGAGGGGTTTTTGGGTCAGAGATGGTTTGTATAATAGTTTCAAAAATCTCACTTTTTATGGAAGGTGGTCCCAATACAAATTCAACTTTATTTGTTACGATTTCCATAAGAATCTATTCACGAGCACGATGCAGTTAAGGACGCGTAGATGAAATAAAACATTTATTACGATTTATAGTTTAGAAGGTAATACGAAGTTTACCGGGTCAGCTAGTTGTCATATAAACGCAATGAGTAGAATGTATTCATTGTGCCTTAGAGCCAATTTGCGACTAAAATATAATCTATTGCGGTTCAAAATAAATTTTTTGTTTAAAATCCAATCGAGTTGCAGTCTTCAGGTGTTAGTCATGATTTAAATTATGACATAAATCAATTGTACGTCCATTTAAACTCTCATGGGAAAGTTTTCATATCAATCCAATTTATGATAACGTCAAAAACGCGAAAAAAAAGGTGAACAGGTAATATAGACGACCCGTTTTGCCAACCTCTGACTTAAATCTAGTTAATTGAAATCAGTTACTCGTCCTAAAAAACTCAGAAGTGTAAAATGAAAAAGATAAATTGTATGATATTTTAGATTTATAATGTAGATATATATATTTTGATAATAATGTTTGTTTTTTAGACTTTTTATTTTCTCAAGTTCTAACCACTCTTAAAGTATGATTTTTTTTTTGAAAAAATCTTCCTACACGAAATTGTGGAGTGTTTTGGGTCATCAAATCAATACTGATAAAAAAAAGTCATATTTATAAGATTAGGCGAAATAGGATGAGGAATGGTCGATTTTAATACGATCAATTCGTTCCACAAACCTGGCTGCTGCACTTTTTTGAAAAAATCTTCCTACACGATTCATGTACATTCATTCTTCATCACATTTGATAACATGGATAGAATATTTCTCTCGTATCTTCAGTTCCCATACAAAAGCTTATAAGACAAAAAATGTATGTAGCACATTTAGTGGCCCATGATTCCATATAACCTATGATTACCAATTTGGTGGCAGTTGAGTGACTTATTGATATTATTTTAACTTAATTTCATTTTCCTGTTGAAAGAGCTGACCAAACAATGATCAACTCATGATCATATTGATAAACATCTTCTGAATCCTTGAGTTAAATTTCCATGCAACCTTGAGGGTCGATGAATGGTCCTTTAAAGTTTAACAAATGCATTGAAATTCGGCATAAAGCCTTTGGCAGGCCAAGAAATGATTTCAACTCCTAAGGTTCCGAAACATATTCCAATACTATGACCATCCTTGATTATCTCTCTTATATTTATATCCTTCCAAAGAAACGTAAAGTTCCACTGAGATCCTTTCTGTGTGTGATCGGTTTTCGTAACATGAAGATGTTCCAAACCAGAAGTGCTAAAAATCTTTATGTCATATAATAAACAAAAAAAACCTTTTTATACAATTTTTTCTCGAAATTTTGGTTTAGCATATCAGTGTTCATAGTTATAATCCCAATTTTTCATAAATACAGGGACTTAAGAACTCTAAACATCTTTTTCCTGGAAATTCCTGGGTGTCCGGGCAAAATGAAATTGGATTTTTTAATCCTCTCATGTATACGAAACCATCTATACAAATGTATGTACATTAGAGCGCTGCAAAAAATGACTTTTTGCTCCCATATATTTTTGTATATTAAATCATCCAGAAAATTCAAATAAACTTGAAATGAAACTGGTCTTCAATTTTTGGTTTTGACTATTCTTAAGCTTTAATTTTTGCGTACATGACAAGCAGCTAAACATTTGATGAAAAAAGTTATAACCATTTCAAAATAAAAATCAGAATCCATTGAAAAGTATTTTAAAATGGCAGACTTTAAAAGTTTCATGAAGTATTTTTGCAGAAGCTTTATAAATCAATAGTTTCAAAAGCTATGCAACCCAATTTTTGTTTTTTTTTTATTTTCATCCTACGGTTTCACAGCTTTCAAATAAGTAGTCAAAAACGCTAAAATTAAATAAAAATAATTTTGAAAATAAAAATTTTATATAACATTGTATATCTATTTTTAGGTACAAGTTAGGTGCGTGCTTTGTTCATTTGAAATGGACTGAAAGAATCAAGAAATATTTTTCATGCAAAGTTTTATTTTTTGGAGCTAACTGAACTGCCGCTATTCGCAAGACTGTCCCATATGCATTTTCGTCATTTTTCAGTTTATCTCAAAAATCGTTCAAATACAGTTAGTTCTTCAATTTAGACTAAAAACTTTCATAATTTTGTTCTCAACATATATGAAAAAAATACCAAGTCATTTCTGTCCCATATGAAATATACCCGCAAAGCTGTCCCATATGTCTTTTTATAGAGAATGCTTCAAAATTGCTCCTCTAATTTACGTTAATTTTACAAATATTCATACAATGTGTGCGACAAAATAACCATTCATTGAAATTGCGAAAAATAGACTAGATAAAACAGTACAGTAAAGTTAAAAATAACAATCTCAAACACACAATAATTTTTACAAGCTAAGTTTAGCCGAATGGGTAAATTCCATCAAACTGTTTTTTTTTTAATTTCGCATGAAGCTTATTGAATTTGTTCTTTGTAAAACATGGAAAATAGTCAGCTACAATGCCATATTTTTTAGGTTTTTGTCATGCTGTTACTTGCTGCTTGGACTTTCGTAAAATCTATGAACAAAAATACGCGTACCTGACACACGCTTAAGTCATATTGAATTGATTTTCTCATCAAATATTTGCAGCCAAGATACTTTGCTGTTTCTGATTCAGCATTAATGTCATTTGAAGGTATTTATAGTCTTTCTAAAAAGATGATCGACCGAAAAACTTTCCAAAATATGATGGTTCAGGTTGTTTTATCCATGGAACGCTGTTAAGTATTCATTTTATTTTAGACCCACTCAATTCATACGATAAACTTTCTTTATCTATCTAAACTTGTCATCAACATCATTTCAAACTTATTTTTATCAGTAAACCACCAGTAAAGTGAATAATACAGCGCAGATTGAGAGAATCAAATGATCAACTAAGAAAAGCCAAGTATGGGACAGCTTTGCGGGTATATTTAATCCGCATGCGAAATATACTCGCAAGGCTGTCCCATCATTATTTTCTCCTCTGCATCAACAACTTCCAAATCAAAAACACATTGGACGAAATTCTACAACAATTATCTTAATATCTGTGAAGAAAGAAGTAGAAAAGGTAAAGTTTTAACCGAGAAATCCACGAAAGTTTATAAAAATCTTTAAAGCCGTTTTTCTCGGTTCGTTGTTTTTGCATATGGGACAGACTTGCCGGCAGCGGCAGTGAACATCTCTGGCGATTTTGGAATGAAAAAAATTGTTTTCCGATAAAAAATTTCCATACAAAACTAAAACTCGTTGCGCTTATTCAGGGCTAGATGAATCGCTTTCAAGATTTTTATTGCTATTTCTGGCAGCAAAAACAATCAAAAAAAGTTATGAGAGGTGTAAAAATTTAGGAATTTGAATTTCCCATACAAAGCTTGCAGCGGTCTAATGTACATATCTGGTATTTTTTCACGTTTTACCTCAATTCAGTAGGTATTATTAAACATTCACTTACTTTATTTTTAAACCAATAAAAAAAACTATACAATTTGTTTTCCTTTTTTTCGTAAACTTTTTGAAGGGGAGAAGGTATTGCCACTGGCAAACAAATTTTAAATTTTTTTTTAATTCATGCTGTTAACGGTTAAAACAATAATGGTGTAATTACAAATTCCTAACTCGACAAATGTGCTCTAAGTTATCAGTGTACTCAGAAAAACAAGAATATGACAAATTAAGTGTAATTATTGTTAAATTTACCGAAAAATAGACTGCTTCTTGCTGCAAAAAATGACAAAATTGAAAAAAAAATCACTAACAAAGAAGTTGGTTTGCCAGACTCAAAGTTTTCAACTAATCCTCGTAAATGTTTAGTAAATTTACCCATTTCTCAGTTAACTTTTGCTCATTTGTGACAAATATTGTCATTTTAAGCCGATTATTCTGCAGTTTATGAATCGAGTATTTTCAACATTGAGTTCTAAAAGCCTTAGACAAGAAAAAAGTCGCTAGGATGCCAAAAAATCTATCTTGGCAAATAAAAATAAGAAGCTTATGTACAGCGTATGTGACTAAGGTGGTAAAGGAATTTTAAAAACTGACTATACACATTTTGTAGGTTGGCTCAAAAAACAGATCTGTGCAAAATTTCAGCTCAATCGGACTTGATTTAGAGGCTCCTCGAAGCGCCCAACTTTTTGGTTTTTTACCCTGAAAAAACACCATGGAAATCGGCAAAATAAAAATTTTAGTATTGATGCCAAATGAGTTCAAAATGCATCAAACATCGAAATCTAGTGTTATCTAAAAAAATGTTTGCCCAAAAATAATTTTTTGGGACGTTTGGAAGTTTTCCTGAAAAACGGCCGTTTTCCCCCTCTGGTGATTTTCGATGGTAAAAACCCCAAAATTTTTAGCACTACGAGGCACCCCTAAATCAAGTTCGATTGCGTTGAATTTTTCACTGGTCAGTTTTAAAGGGGACAATCTACAAAATGTTTATGGTCGGTTTTAGAAATTTTGTATGACCTATTTGACTGCCCCATTATTATTATTTATTGATTTGTATTCATGTAACATTAGATCTCAGATCTTTCAATGCGTTACAATATGGTAAATTCATTTCGAATATTCACCTTGTAAACTATTTGGTCTAATATTCAGCCGATTTTTTAATATAAATACAAATGTAAATTTAAGTTACCCTGCTAATTTTTCCTTCTTAATGCCCCTCATGTTTTTGAGTCAATTACGTTCAAGCAATTGATATACAATATTACAATATCTTTTTCAAGAAAGAGTCTCTCTGATTTCATAAATGTCACCAATATAATCGAAAGGATATCAGATGACTGGTCGCTTCTAGGGTATTTATTAAAAAAAAAAGAGAGAATGGTTTCTTGTGAATCTTGGACAAAGCACGTCAAAACAGGTGCCAAATGCCGAATTCGATCAAGATATCTTCAAAATAAT
Source organism: Uranotaenia lowii (assembly GCF_029784155.1). NCBI lineage: Eukaryota > Metazoa > Arthropoda > Insecta > Diptera > Culicidae > Uranotaenia > Uranotaenia lowii. The sequence goes on along the minus strand of NC_073691.1, from coordinate 65,642,606 downwards.
AGTTTAAAAAGAATAATTATCGATGAATTTATATTCGGCAAATCAGTCCAGTTTCTTATAAAATTTTATTTTAATCCTACGTTTCGGTGTCGTATGACACCTTCATCAGGGATCCTACAATTTGTGTGGTTCAAACAGTGTAATGATTTGTGTTTTAAAATCTTAAACTTAGTCCTACTTACAAAATGGTCAATCTTATTGTGCTTTAGCAAAAGCGTATTGTCTCTATTTTTTGTTGGATTCCACTGTAAATATATATAATTTTGTAATTTTGTTGATCAAAGTGTTATAAAATCTATCTTACATAATTAAATTTAAAATTTCAAATTTTCTACTCACAAAACACTTATCAGTACTTTTAGGCGGTATGATTGCTATAACATAGTTTCTTCTTGCGCTGTTTTATGACTATCGGTATTTTTGGCGTTTGTTTCTTTATGGCTATCGGTATTTTTGACATGTGGTTTTTTATAATTGTGTTTGTGTAATATATCTAATACGGAGGCAAAGACAGTGTTGAGATTGTTTACATCTGTGCGTTGGTTGACTGTATTGTTGGTGTTAAATATATGACACATCTCTAGAAAGTTTAGAGTGTGTTTGTTGAAGCTACTATCCAGTACGTACGCTAGTCTTACTAAGGTTGAATGTGTGCCCTGTCTCTAAAATGTGTTCGATGAGAGCTGTATTATCTTTCTCTTTCTGTCTATTGGTTGCTGTGGTGTTGTTGACATTTCTATCTTGTTTTGTCGCTAGTACTTCCATGTTGCTACGATGTCCTGAGAGTCGTTGGTCAAGCGTATTCTTGGTGAGTCCAATGTATACGCATTGACAGGGCTCTTCGCATGGGATCTGGTAAACCACATTGGATTTCTCTCCGATCCTCTTCGGGTTTTTCACAAGTGTGTGTAGATCTCCTACTGTTAGGTTTCTCCTGCTGGCGATTCTGACGTTGGGGTAATCGGTGGCTAGACATTGGATGAGTCGTTCGGTGAGCAGTGGAATATAGGGCACCGAACGATAAACTATTTCTGTGCTGGATATGTTGTCGGATGCTTCTTTATTTTCAGGTGGATGGATGGCCTTCGGGATATCGGAATGGCTGGTTTCTGGATCGGATGCTTAATCTGCTAGTGGACTGTTGTGTAGTGTTGTGATGATCGGAGTTTGGATGAATCATGGCCATACCGCAAAACAGTTGTGAAGAAATCCTACATATTTTCAATTCACAAGAAGAACGACTACAATTTACAATAGAAATCGAACATGAAAACCGCCTCCCATACCTGGATATGGTCGTAGTGCGTGATAGAAATCAAAAACTCAAAACAGAATGGTTCATAAAGCCCATAGCTTTCGGACGAATGCTAAACTGGCACTCCTGTCACCAACTTAAACATAAGCTCAACGTCGCCAAATAACTTCATCGAACGAATAGCCCTCCTCTCTAGGAACCATGAAAATCAAGATATTTTCAAAATAATACGGAAATATCTCACTCAAAACAACTACCCCACAAAACTGATCAACAGAATGATAAACACAAACAAGAAAATAGAGCAACGAAAATCACAGCAACGAACCAACGAACCAAACATCAATCATCATCTCCTGCTCACCGACCACATCAATCCAAACTCCAATAAATCACCAACCAGCTCAACCATCAACCTCGATCAATCATCCAAACCACACAATAACACCGGCCAGAACCAATCATCCAACAACAATTCAGCACTTTATCAGCCAGATTCCATCCAAACTCCGATCATCACAACACTACACAACAGTCCACTAGCAGATTCAGCATCCGATCCAGAAACCAGCCATTCCGATATCCCGAAGTCCATCCATCCACCTGAAAATAAAGAAGCATCCGACAACATATCCAGCACAGAAATAGTTTATCGTTCGGTGCCCTATATTCCACTGCTCACCGAACGACTCATCCAATGTCTAGCCACCGACTACCCCAACGTCAGAATCGCCAGCAGGAGAAACCTAACAGTAGGAGATCTACACAAACGTGTGAAAGACCCGAAGAGGATCGGAGAGAAATCCAATGTGGTTTACCAGATCCCATGCGAAGAGCCCTGTCAATGCGTATACATTGGACTCACCAAGAATACGCTTGACCAACGACTCTCAGGACATCGTAGCAACATGGAAGTACTAGCGACAAAACAAGATAGAAATGTCAACAACACCACAGCAACCAATAGACAGAAAGAGAAAGACAATACAGCTCTCATCGAACACATTTTAGGGACAGGGCACACATTCAACCTTAATAAAACTATCGTACTGGATAGTAGTTTCAACAAACACACTCTAAACTTTCTAGAGATGTGTCACATATTTAACACCAACAATACAGTCAACCAACGCACAGATGTAAACAATCTCAACACTATCTTTGCCTCAGTATTAGATATATTATACAAACACAATTATAAAAAACCATATGTCAAAATAACCGATAGCCATAAAACAACGCAAGAAGAAACTATGTTATAGCAATCATACCGCCTAAAAGTACTGATAAGTGTTTTGTGTGTAGAAAATTTGAAATTTTAAATTTAATTATGTAAGATAGATTTTAAAACACTTTGATCAACAAAATCACAAAATTATATATATTTACAGTGGAATCCAACAAAAAATAGACCGGACAATACGCTTTTGCTAAAGCACAATAAGATTGACCATTTTGTAAGTAGGACTAAGTATAAGATTTTAAAACACAAATCATTACACTGTTTAAACCACACAAATTGTAGGATCCCTGATGAAGGTGTTATACGACACCGAAACGTAGGATTAAAATAAAATTTTATAAGAAACTGGACTGATTTGCCGAATATAAATTCATCAAAACATACAGTCGAAAACTCAACATCAACACAGAATAATTATCTTTAGCCTTAACCATACAAAGAAAAACAAGAAAGAATATTGCTTGAAATTTAAAGTTTTCGTTGAACGATAGTAACAGTGTTGAAATCGCGTTTAAGGATTCAAATTAATGTTCATTTTGAAATAATTTAAAAAACGTTTCTGAACACATAATCTTAAAATTTTCGTGAAGAAATTTTATTCTTTTTTATTCTATTTTGCGAATAAGGCTGGAACAAATATCAATTTCTTCTTTTGTCAGCCCCCCCTTCGAAATTTCCGAAATTTCCAAAGGGGAAAATAATTAAAGTTTGAAGTTTTTTAATGTAAATTTCGAAAAAGAATTCAAATATCCGAAAGATTATTTGACCAAAAAAACAAATATTTTAAGATTGGCGTTATTTCACCTTTTATATTTTTGATTTTATTGAACTTTTTTTGATAAAAAAATTACTTGATTTATAGGTTTTGTGCAATGATATTGAATGCAATTTTGTTTCATACAACCTTTCGTGCATTTTATTCCAATTTATTTGTTTTTCGCATAATTTTTTATTAGGATTTGAAATTTTTTCCGGCCTAATTTGAATAAACCCGGGCTAAATTCGGGAAGATTCGAACAATATCTGGGCATCCAAATAAGATTTGACTTATATGGAAAGGATCGCAGGACATTAAGTAAATGTACTGTTTTATAACAATATTTTGACTGAGAATCCGAAACGTCCACCATAAGACTATATCTAAATCTTTTTAAGATTTATGGGCCAGCCTGGATATATCAAGAAAATCTGGAATAAACGATAATCAAAGTATAAAGCTATTTTCAGTGAAAGATACATGGATACACCAAAGATGTTTTACTGTAATCATAAATTGTTGATGACTGTATAGCTTTTTAAACATTACGAAATTGACAATTATGATATTGAATGAATTTTAAAAAATATATATATTCGGCCCATTCGGTGAGCCGAATATTCGGCCTAACGGTTTTTGGACGCTATTCGGTACATTTCTAATAGAAACCATCTTCGAAAGCTCTTCTTCCAGTCGAATAAAACTTATAAAACCTACAATTTCTAGTGCATATAAAAAATGGTGAAAAAATACATCAGGTACCTACTTGAAAACCACTAAAAGCAGCCCTGCTAACTAATCTCTAAAACAAATAAAGCCAAATGTCAGAGATGTGCCCGTTTAACTGCACACTCTGCCTTGAAGAGCGTTGAATGCATTCGGTCAGCTACCAGTGTGTAGTGAGAATCAATCAAGCTTTGGCATCGCTTTGACGAGCACTGTTTTTGGTCACAAACCGCGCGCGATTTCGTCTTCTGAGGCACAAACACCAAAAACGAACCCCTGATCGCGAGATGCAGGAAACAAACGGAAAACTTTTCGCTCCGGGTAAGGACGTTCCGTAACTCTTGATTGTAGCAATTTCACGCCCAATCGCGGCCACCAAACGCGTATCAACTAAATACTGGATGATGGCCGTCTGGCCCCGACCGTTTCAATGGAACCGGATCGAAACCCATTTTCCATTGATAGGTAACCCATTGCAGTCAGACAAAATGGTGAGCGAGGCCGCGTCCTCGGCTCAGTCAGCAGCAGAGGGTGTTAAGAAATGGGTTTCCTCGTCGACTTTGGCAATCTTCGGTGAGAGTGTTGCAGATGTATGGTTGTGCTCTGAAGAGTAGGAGTGCGGATAGATGTTATCGCATCGATGTTGATGAATGAAATGTGAGCTCATGAGTCGATTGATAAATAAGGAAGTAATTAGTGGAAGGGACACAGCGGTTCAAGAGTTTTGAACATGTGTATATTTTTTCTTCAGCTTTAAAGAATTGCTTTGAATAGGTATCTAAATGTTGAAAAAATCCTCGTCGTCGTCAAACAAAGAGTTGTAAAAAAAGGCAAAATAAAAAATTTCAAATTGAAATTATTTTGTAAAAATTCACCTTTTTTACACTCATCTTGAAATTAATTTGATTGTCTACTTGAAGGATGAAAAGTGGCCTGATTGAAATTGTTAATAAATTTATCTGATGATTGCTCCAAAGTAACCCTTAACTTATAATGATTAATGCTACTAACCAATATCATTTTACTTATACAATTTTGTACAATAGATAGCCAGAAATATGGTTAAAAATGATTTTTTCCATTTCAGTTTATTTATAAGAGTAATTATTTCAAAACGTGTTTATGATAATCTGTTTTCATCTTTTTGGTTTCTTCAATTATCAAGTTATTCTTAATCAGTATAAAGAGTGATACGGTCAAAATTTGGTCAAGGGAAAACGCGTGTAGATCGGTGAAATCGTTTATTTAAAAAATCTAATTAAATTTCTTTTTCAAGTTTAATTAGTATGAAATTCAGGAATAATATTCAGTTAGGATTCCGCTTTTCCAAATCCGAATTTCCGGGTCTTACGCCTAACCCCTGCCATCAGATTTTGTACAGTCATCTTGTCCACCTTCTTCGCCGCAGAAAGCCAGTTTGCCTTGAACTGCTGCTCGTCCTTAGCAGTTTTTTTTGGTCTTCTTTAGGTTCCGCTTGACAATAGCCCAGTATTTCTCAATTGGGCGGAGCTCTGGCGTGTTGGGAGGGTTCTTGTCCTTGGGAACCTGCACGTTGTTGGCGGCGTACCACTCCATGGCCCTTTTACCGTAATGGCAAGATGCCAAATCCGGCCAAAACAGTACGGAACAACCGTGTTTCTTCAGGAAAGGCAGCACACGTTTATTCAAACACTCTTTCACGTAAATTTCTTGGTTGACAGTCCCGGAAGCTATGAAAATGCTGCTTTTCAAGCCACAGGTACAGATGGCTTGCCAAACCAGATATTTCTTCGCGAACTTTGACAGTTTCATGTGCTTGAAAATATCTGCTACCTTTCCCCTTCCTTTTGCCGTATAAAACTCCTGTCCCGGAAGCTGCTTGTAGTCGTCGTGCATCGTCGTGTACAGCCTCCAGGATCGCGCTTTGGCCATCGTATTTTGTTTATCTTCGCGATTTGGAGTCACTACCTTCTTGTAAGTCGATAGTCCGGTAGACGATACACCCAGCTTATTTGCGGCATCTCGGAGAGAGAGGTTAGGGTTTCGCTTGAAACTACCGACAACTCTCTTTGTCATCTCAGCGGCTTCCGGTTTTCGATTTCCCCCCGATCCAGACTTCCTGGCTGTCGACAAACGTTCCCAAAACACTTGAATTACATTTGTAACGGTTGATTTGGCAACTTTTAGCGATTAAGCCAGCTTTGCGTGCGAGTTGCTCGGATTTTCGCACTGCGCGAGCAAAATTTTGATTCGCTGCTCTTCTCCCTTGGACGGCATTTTGCCAACTGAAGAATGAATTCCAAAATCAAAATAGGAGCAACACTACACACCCACACCTTCAAGATGAAGGGTGTTCAGGTTTTTTAAATGCAAAATTGTCGATGTCGCTTTCGCTAGGAGCGACGAATATTCAAAGATTGTTTTCATGTAAGGGTTTTGAAGGGAGTCACGAAATGAGTGCTCATGCTGTTCTAGCCGTGTGCTCTTCTAGCAGGGATGAATTTTATCGTATGTTTAAGTGTTTTACAACAGTGTATCTACAAGTGTTTTAGCGAAAGCGACATAGTTACTATTTTCTAAAAAATTGTTATAGATATAAATGAAATGAAACTTTATTTTCAGATCAAATGATTCTGACTTTCTGCTTATCTCGAAGAAACAGATTGTTTGACTTTTTTTGAAATGTCAGATTTTCTATATTCTTACTTGATGTCCTTATTTTTGTTCAGTTTGTAATATGCGGTATTCATCTATACAAAAAAAATTTTGAACAATTTCTCAGGTCCCATCACATTGTTTTTTTGAAAATTCACTACTTATATAGTTTAACCATTAATCATTCTTGTTTTCAGAATTTTTATAAATATCTTGCATTAAATTATTTTGTTTATACATATTATATACATCTGGATACTCTGTACCTTCAGTATTTTCTTTTTTTATTTTTTAGGATGGAAATAATTTAGGGAATTGCATTGGCATTCGGTACAACTATTTTATCATCTGCTTGCTATTTATCTCATATATGTTGTTAGCTTATGTTGACGTTTTGCACATCCCAATTAAATTCATTGATTGAGCAATTTTCCATAACCCACATAAAAAGGTTTTATTCCATAATAATTTTACTATACACTTCAGAGCTCATTCAATTGGATATTGCTTTACACTTGTAATGCTTAACAGATTTTGAAGTATTTTCTTTAAGTTAATATTTAAATATTTCAATATTTAAAAAAACCATGTATGCATTAACGTTATGTCTATTAATTTAACTTTTCAAGTAACCATTTGCCCTTAGATGTACAGGAGACGATCTGATCGAATGTAAATGGAGGCCAGTTATAACATTCAATACTAATTTTTCAGATTTTATTAATAATATGTTTTATTTCAGCTCATTTTGATCAATTTTGCTAACTTTAATAATCCTATTCCATCCATATTCAAGTTTTGCACTTTTAAGTTTTATTTACTTTGTCATTTAATAATTGGAATTAAAATAATCACAAAATAATCAACATTTTAATGTAATTTCAATGATCTTTTTTTTTAAATATGTCTTTATTCGTACCAATTCATCATAACATTTATATTACATTAAATTAGGTGTTCAGTTCAATAATAAACTGTCCAGAAGCCCTATAGTTTACTAATCATTAAAATTTATTCATTCTACTTAAATTTGCTGAGCGTAATCAAGTATTTAATGTAGTAGAACATCCTGTAATGTCAAAAATATTTTAAACTTAGAACTAAAAACTAAAACATTACTAAAATTAAACTAAATATAGAAAGAACGAATCCCTACGATAGAAGACTGCATCGATTTTCCTCTGAAGTTAGAGATAATTTTGTTGGCCATCTCTTCGATCGATTCAATGCCTGCAATCTGATGAAGATCTTCGGTGCTGTGCCAAGGTGGAAGCCGCAAAATCATTTTCAGAACCTTATTCTGAATCCTCTGGATGGCTTTCTTCCTCGTCGCGCAGCAGCTTGACCAAATCGGAACTGCATAAATTATCGCTGGTCGGAACACCTGTTTATAGAAGAGTAACTTATTCCTCAGGCAAATCTTTGATTTCCTGTTGATGAGAGAATTAAGAGATTTAGTGTATTTGTTACATTTTGATTGAATATCTTAAATGTGATTTTTAAAAGTAAGATTCCGATCAAGTGTGAGTCCCAAGTACTCCACGTGATCAGACCATTCTAATGAAACCCCATTGGAAGTTATGGAGTGATTTTCATTAGGTTTTAAAAATTTAGCTCTTGGCTTATGGGGATATAAAATAAGTCGAGTGGAATTTAAATTTTTTAGCAACCTACTGCGTACCACCCGTAAATTCCGACCTTTGGCTGAAAGCAAAGTATCATCAGCAAATAATCTTCTACCTTTTCCTTCTGGTACATCAAGAAGATTAGAAGTAAAAATATTGTATAAAATTGGCCCAAGTTTACTACCATAAGGGACACCAGCTCTAATGGGTGTCCTTTCAGAGCATGAATTTTGGTTCGGCTAGTCAAATAACTTTTGTGAGATATACAGGAAAATCAAATCGAACTAATTTAGCTACTAAACCTATGTGCCAATCACTGTCAAAAGCTTTTTAAATATCTAGAAGAGCAACACCAGTAATAAACTTCAGATTTGATAGCGTTAATCATTTTAGTTACACTCAAAAGTCGATGTGTGGTAGAATATCCATGACGAAAACTAAATTGTTCATCAGGGAAAAAAGAAATCTGATTCATCTGAAACATCATTCTATTCAAAATAACTCTCTCAAATAGTTTACATAAAGAAGAAAGCAAACTAATTGGTCGATAACTTGAAGGCTCTGGAGCACTTTTTCCAGGTTTCAAAATTGGAGTTACTTTGACATTTTTCCATTTATTGGGGAAATAAGCCAAGTGAACACATTTATTGAAGATTTTTGCTAAAAATTTCAAGTGCTTTCAGGGAACTTTTTAATAAGAATATAGAAAATCCCATCCTCCCTCGGGGTGTTCATATTTTTAAATTTATTGAAAATCAATTGAAGTTCATCAATATTTGTCTCGCAAGAACTTTCAAATACCTTTTGCTTAGAAAGAATATAATCAAATTATTTGCGTCGACGAATGTTTTTCAGTCGTATCAAAAACTGAAGATCATCATCGATCAAAGGTTGATTAAATTTATGTTTAACTTCAGGTATTGAAGCGGTTTTAGCATTGACTATCGAAGCCAAATCAATATCTTCTATTGAATTGAGTGGAACGTTCACATCCAAATTACGTTTAATAAAATGTCTATATCGCTCACAGTCAGCTTTTTGAAAGTTAAAAGTTGATTTTAAAAGGTTTTCAATGGGACTTTGGGATGAAGAAAAAGTAACTGAAAGATGGTCTGAATCGAAGTCCGCATGAGTAACTAATTGACTACAATGCTCGCCTAAATCCGTTAGAACCAAATCAATTATGGAGGGATTTTTATTACAAGTGGTTTCATTTAGGCATTTTCCCTTTAAAGTTTTTATGTGCAGAGAGTATTTTTCCTAACTTTGGTTTAGTAAGAGGGGGGGGGGGGGGGTGGAGGAATTTCTAAATGAAGAAAAATAATATGCCCATTAGGATATTCAACAGTGTAATAACCTGCAGAGCAGACATTAAATAAAATATTCCCATTTGAATTTGATGAAATATTATTCCAAGATCGGTGTTTTGCATTTAAGTCACCAATAATTAAAAAAAATAGATTTTTTCTGGTGAGTTTTTGTAAATCTCCCTTCAAAAAATTTTTCTGTTCACCACTACATTGAAAAGGCAAATATGTGGCAATAATTTTAATTTTCGCCATAGACGTTTCTAATTCAATTCCAATTGTTTCTAAGACTTTTGTATTGAAAGAAGGAAGAAGTCTAAATTTGAGGCGACTATTGATGACAATAGCTACACCCCCACCTTGTCGATCAAGTCGATCATTTCGTAAAACTTTAAAGAAAGCCTGACATTGATTTCCTAGCGCAACCGCATTGCATACTTCGGAAAGAAACCAAATTAGACATATTCCATATCATATCACAAGACAATCCTTGGAAAAATTCACCGCACACAGGAGTATTTCACCCAAAAACCTGGCCAAAAGTCAAAACTTAAAAATGAACTATTGCTATGATTTTTATTTTTATTTGCTTTTGAATATATTTTACACTATAAACCAGTATTTTTTTCAATATTTAGTTTTTTTACGAGTAATAGTGGCTGTCGGAACTTCAATATTTTTATCAACTGGGATTTTTTACAAACCGTATAAAAATCGCGTCACAGTTCAACATGTGATTACTGGATTTAGAAGTGACTTAACAACAATTTTTGAAAAGGAGAAAAAGTAATTCCCTTACTGTATATGGAGCTTTCAAACCCTCTTTATTTTGTTTGTAGTATTAAAAGCTTATTTAAAAGTGTTTTATTTTATGTTCCCAGCAAGTCCCAGCAACAAATGTTACATCATGTGAAAGTTCATAACTCCATGAACCATGTACAGAAGAAAAAACTTCCGCAAACTTCCACACTCGTGATATTTTCAATGTTTAATTTGAAAAAATTGTCTTCTTTTTTGTGAAATCCTTTCAATACGCCACGTTTATTTTAATCAGTTGTTCAAAAGAAAAAAAAAATTTTCAAATTATAGTTAAAAATTGGTTGTTCGTGCTTATTGCAAATAATTTATACACCTAATTATACATTTCCATTGATGTTAATCTCGTGTAACATATATATAAAAGTTGCAGTGTAGTTTTCGAATTTTTGAAAGTTATACACTATTCTTTTTTAATGTTTACAAAGAAAACTCTTGGATTTTTAGCTATGGGTTTCAAATCGAAAATTTATTCAAATTAATTTGAAATTTTTTTGCAAAATGAACGTTCATTTTTCAGAGCTGATGTGTTTAGAATAATCAGGCAGTATAGAGTATCGAGATCGCTCTATAGAAGCAAATCTATTATCTTTTGAGAAAAGGCTCATTGAAATTTCACGTATTGCTCCAAATACACGAAAAATAAGTAAAAAACATAGGAGCTTCATAAAACCGTGCCTATGATGTTTTAGGTTATGCAGCACCAATGAAATTAGGGCAGCAGGATAAACGCAAGCTTCAAATATAATCAAAAAAGTTTTAAAATCCACCCGAAAAAAACAAAAAAGTTTCTAAGAAACCTGGCAAAGCGGCTGAATTGTAGAATCTTTTTAAAACCCATTACATAGAAAAAAAAACTAAACAAAATTTTTTTGATGCAAATCTCAATAGTAATCAGTACAATCAAGTGGTAAGAAAATAAGAGGATTTTCATTGGATTGATTGAACAATTATTGTATTACACTATCCGAAGATAACATTTAAAGTATCAAGTGGATTCGACACTGATATTGACTTTCTTTATTATCAGAAAGCTTAAAAATCACTGCTAGGTGATTGAATAAGCTAAATATTACTGTTTTAACTCTAATAATATTTTATTGGTCTTATTCCAAATGCATGACTGAGTATATACATTAAAAACACTTTTGGCCAACTCTTTGTTCTAGATACTCCTCTGTGACCGGCCAAGATAAGGTGTTTGTGTTCTTGTAAATCGATCGACAATAGAAAACAGCTTATCTCTCTCCTTATCATAAATTCGTATAACAAATTTGTCCGGAGATTTTGGAATAAATTTTCCTCAGCACCGAAGCTTTGGAACAGTTTTCACTTTTCACCATTTGTTTTTGTTGTTTCTTAATGTCAGCTTATTGTGTATTGTGTGTTGTGTTAAATCGGTGTGTTTATTTTTGGGTTTAAGATCTTCGTAATTTAATTGTATAGTTTTGAAAATATTGGCATATGTGAAGGGATATTTTCTGTATCTTTTACAATGTGTATTGCGTTAGGTGTTATTCTAATGTGGCAACTTTTCAGCATCCGTAGTTTTCCTTGTTGGTCTCCTCTGTCGATTATTTGTACTCCATCGATGTCAAACAGGTGGTTCATAGCTATGTCGCGGCCCAGAAGCGCAGAAAATATCGATTCACAAATTGAACACTAATCCATCTTAGAATCGCGTGTAATTTCAATCATTCTAACTAAACAGTCATTGCATCCCCGACTAACAAAACAACAATTTGACCGAAAAATGCAATCACTTACTGCTTATCGTTGAATGATTATTGCTTTTTTGTTTTGGTTTGCTCTTATTGTTACACTGACAAACATACCTGCAATAACACATTTGAGTGGAGCTTTCGTGGAAGGCTGCTTTGTTTGATGGGGGGCCAGAAATAAGGCATCTTTGATGAAGGTACACAACAGAAAAAACCAGGTGTAAACGCGCATGTTTAGACCGTACAAGTAGGCCTAGATTTTTTCCTCATATTTGAGGGTACAAGTGCATAAACACGAAATCGTTGCTGCTGATGTTTTGCTAGGTTTCTTGGTATAGTTGAAACCGATTTTTTGCGAGTGTCCAGCAGAGGTCCATTAAACGCCCTCCATCAAATTGCAAAAGCTACCCGTCAGGAAAAAAGTGTAGCCAGGTCCATGAGCCAGCTGATCGCAACTTGCCGACGACCGAGCCGCCTGACTTTTGAGCGTTGATTGAGTTGCGCAAAAAGAAATGAACGAAATGAAAAGTGTTTGCAGCCGGTTCAACATTAACTATAGGTACCTACCTACTTGTTGGCTTTTAGTTGAAGATCATGTTCGGTCGTTAAGTTTTGGAAAAACTTACTTTACTGATGGTGAGTAATGAGGAATGGAAGCTCTTTTGTAGAGAATTTTCTAGAATTGCTTCTGGGGCTAAAATTTCTGAAAGGATTTTGAATTCCTTTGTTCAATACCAGCAATATAATCAACATGCCTCCCCTATTGAAAAGCTGTAGCGTCAGCTCTGTCAAAGACTGCTCTTGAAGTTTAAATAATGTGGCGATCCCACACTTTTTGGATCCATTCTGTTTTCCTTCCAAATTGTCTCGTTTAAAACGTCCATGGAGTGAAATGAGCTGTTCCTAAGACTCAAAGTACAGTTTTCTTATTTTTTTTTTGAGATAAAATAATCTGTTTGTAGTATGATCAAGCACCTTTAAACCTAGCGCTCTGGTTGAATGTTGTTATCAGATTTTTTAAATATGAAAAAATTCTAGGTATGAATATTTTGCAAAAAAAAATTGAAAATTCAATTCTTTAAATAAATTTACCTAAGGAATTGGTAATAATTTCCATTCGGACCTACAACTTCGAGTAAACTCATCGGCTTACTTATTTCCAAGTCAATCTCTAGCATATAAACCCCGCCTCTTATTTTAATGGAAGACTAAGGACCACTCCTTGGTGACTTGAGGTCCGGCCTTTACACGTAACTTGAATGATCCCGGTTTACGGATTGTATTCCAAGGCACGGCGAGCCACCGCGTCCCCCCGCCCCCCTTTTTGATACTCTAGGTTCATGGATACAATAGGAAGACTCGTGGTGATATACTACGTGTATACCACCTACTTTCTTAACTCCGCCTGAGGCCGCTGACCTAGTTCCCATTTCGAACTGTTTAACACACTACCCTTCAATAATGAGAGCTCCATTCGTGCTAGTGCGCTTCAAGGCCATACTCATAGATGAGACCACTTTCAGCAAAACTTCTCATCATTACGACTCGAAGTCTGAACTCTCATCTCACAACTTGAGAACGACTCAAGATGTGAGCTCTCCTTGCATCGACCCAAGGTTGACGTACACATTTCTCTAAACTGCACAACTCGAGATCTGACCTCTCCTCTAGTGACTCGACATCTAACCTCTTCTCGTAATGACTCGAGGTAACCATTTGTACCCCTCCTTTTGTTGATCAGAGACCCGATCTCTACTCTTGCGACCTTTGACCCGACCTCTTATCATTAAGACTCGGGGTAGACCACGCAAACCTCTCTTCCTGAAAACCAGAGTCCTGACCTCTTCTCTAACAACTCGAAGTCCGACCTCTCATCTCCAGGATTTCAGGTTTGCCACCTTTATGCTCGTCGTGTGCCGATCGGTAGCAGCTTATCCTAGACTCGCACCTGTCACAGCACACGCGAGGGTCTTAACGCAACTACTTGGATGATTTCCGACAAAGACGTCATCTTACACCGACTCGAAAGGCTCGCCCGGCATCGAGAACCTCTCTACCCATGGCCTTATCTCCGCAGTTTACCCCGTAAGAAGCGGCACTAAAGGGTGATACGGTCAAAATTTGGTCAAGGGAAAACGCGTTTAAATCGGTGAAATCGTTTATTTAAAAAATCAAATTAAATTTCTTTTTCAATTTTAATCAGTATAACATTCTGGAAAAATATTCAGTTAGGCTTCCGCTTTTCCAAATCCCAAGTGCCGGGCCTTACGCTTAACCCCTGCCATCAGATTTTGTACAGCCACCTTGTCTACCTTCTTTGCCGCAAGAAGCCAGTTTGCCTTGAACCGCTGCTCGCCCTTAGCAGTTTTTTTGGTCTTCTTTAGGTTCCGCGTGACAATAGCCCAGTATTTCTTAATTGAGCGGAACTCTGGCGTGTTGGGAAGGTTCTTGTCCTTGGGAACCACCTGCAAGTTGTTGGCGGCGTACCACCCCATGGCCTTTTAACCGTAATGGAAAGATGCCAAATCCGGCCAAAACAGTACGGAACAACCGTGTTTCTTCAGGAAAGGCAGCAGACGTTTATTCAAACACTCTTTCACGTAAATTTCTTGGTTGACAGTCCCGGAAGCTATGAAAATGCTGCTTTTCAAGCCACAGGTACAGATGGCTTGCCAAACCAGATATTTCTTCGTGAACTTTGACAGTTTCATGTGCTTGAAAATATCTGCTACCTTTTCCCTTCCTTTTGCCGTATAAAACTCATTTCCTGGAAGCTACTTGTAGTCGGCATTGACGTAGGTTTCGTCGTCCATTACCACGCAGTCAAACTTCGTCAGCATCATCGTGTACAGCCTCCGGGATCGCGCTTTGGCCGTCGTATTTTGTTTATCATCGCGATTTGGAGTCACTACCTTCTTGTAAGTCGATAGTCCGGCTCGTTTTTTGGCTCGATGCACGGTTGTAGACGATACACCCAGCTTATTTGCGGCATCTCGGAGAGAGAGGTTAGGGTTTCGCTTGAAACTACCGACAACTCTCTTTGTCGTCTCAGCGGCTTCCGGTTTTAGATTTCCCCCCGATCCAGACTTCCTGGCTGTCGATAAACGTTCCCCAAACACTTTAATTACATTTGTTACGGTTGATTTGGCAACTTTTAGCGATTTTGCCAGCTTTGCGTACGAGTAGCTCGGATTTTCGCGATGCGCGAGCAAAATTTTGATTCGCTGCAGTGAATTCTAAAATCAAAATAGGAGCCACATCCTATACACACACACTCCTTCAAAATGAGGGGTGTTCGGGTTTTTGAAATGCAAAGTTGATTTTGACCAAATTTTGACCGTATCACCCTTTACTCAGATACTCCCTGAGGGTTAGCTATCTTACACCCGTTCACGACGCACTCGTGACCTCACGCAGAAGATGCTGTCTTATCTTTGTAGCTTCGATCAAGGGACTGGACCCACACTCATTTTACACCGTTCTTCGACTGCCGTTGACTCCAGCTTCTCTGCAGGGCAGTCATGGTCCGGATAAATCCATAGCTGACCGCATTCCAAGTGTTGGAATCCGTACACATCCTCTGCACCACGTTGTCTACTGTCGTGTCGGGCCCACAGACGGCAAGAATGTTGGTACGTACCGCCGTAAGCCTCGAACAGGCAAACACCAGTTTTCGGGTGTCTCCTCTTCGTCACCACATGCTTTGCAATATGGCGGAGCCACTTGTACAAACCGGTAGTCGTACTTCATGAAACATTTCACAGTTCTTCTTGATGTGCGTCAATCATGAAGCAGTTCTAGTCACGGCGAAAAATTAACTTCAAAAGTGTTGCAATACATACCCGTGTTTATCAGAAAATGTATCATCTGAAACCACCAATGCCATAGATCTTGTGCATTCGTTTATTCTCACCGGACCGCCGAAAACGGGAAAGTTTTAAGTAAATTAAGTTTTCGATATTTCGACAAACTCCATTACTCGACGCGCTGTTATTGTTCTCGGCACTCACGATTAAATGCCACAGTTAACCCTTACGGAGATGACGGGAATAGCCAGAACTCCACCACGGTCGTCAGCTCCTGCCGCGAAACAGTCTTCACCAACGATTGCCAAAGCTCCCGTGGGTAACTCAGTCACTCAAGCTAACAGCTCCAAACGTCATCGTACTGATGATGATACATCGTCTGGATCATCATTGACTTTGGACAGCGCAGTTGAAATGCTGATGAACCAATTCAACCAAACCAAAACAATGATCAACGCTATTAACACCAAAATTGATTCGGTTAAGCTCGAGCTTGAAGGAAAACTGGAGAATGTGTCGCAGGAAATCACATCGTTGAAGCAAGAATGTGCCGCCAAGTTTAAACTCTCCGACGAAGTCGTTCGTTCGTTGGATAGTAGAGTTGATAAAATACATCAATCCGTGGAAAGCCTTCAAAACAGGAACGAGCTGATATTCTCTGGTATCCCCTACATGAGCGGTGAGAATCTTATGACGTATTTTAAAGCGATCTGCCGTCAGCTTGGGTATGCAGAAAATTATACACCTTCAGTAGATTTACGTCGTGTCAGCTCTAAGCCTTTGAAGGATGGTGACAGCAGCCTCATAGTTGTGGAGTTCTCTTTACGGAATGCGCGAGATGATTTTTATGGATCCTACCTCAAAAACTTCAACCTTACGCTGGACCATCTGGGACTTCAATCAACGCGGTGAATCTATGTGAACGAAAATTTATCCTTTCCGGCGCGGAAACTAAAAGCTATGGCTCTGCGATTGAAGAAGGATGGGAAAATTGCGACGGTTTTTACAAAGCTAGGAGTTGTACATGTTAAGAAACTGAGTGGAGGTTCATCCGTTGCTGTGCATGCTGAAGAAGATCTGAGAGAGTTCTTATAGTTTTATTTTCGAATTATTGTATGTATGAATGCTTCACTTTTAAAGTTGATTGACCTGATTGATTTGTAATACTATTGTAAATTGTGATTTTTTGAAGAATTGTAAAAAAAAGTTCAAACCCAGTTTATTTATTCTCAGTTTGAAATTGCTTCTGACAGTATTTATGATGTCCTTTGCTTTTAATCCCTCTAATGCAAGTATACCTGGAGCTGTATTACACGCTGCTCTGTTTACTGGTAAATTAAACATTTGCCATGGTAATGTTCAAAGTTTATGCGCAAGGAGTATGCTCAAGTTAGATGAGATAAGGCAAGCCCTGGTTAACTCTAAAGTTGAAATAGCCTGTTTTACTGAGTCCTGGCTGTCGGAAAAGAACAGCGATAGAAGTATCGCAATTGATGGATACTCCCTTGACGTGGTGACGGAATTGTTGTTTACTACCGGAATACTTTAAGGTGTAAAAAGTTGTTTTGCTCGGAGCTAGCTACAGATTGTGTAGACAAAACAGAGTACTTGGCACTTGAGTTTCACATAAACGGGATACAGTTTCTTCTAGTGGTAGTCTACAATCCACCT
This sequence comes from Uranotaenia lowii, assembly GCF_029784155.1. NCBI lineage: Eukaryota > Metazoa > Arthropoda > Insecta > Diptera > Culicidae > Uranotaenia > Uranotaenia lowii. Next base: position 65,625,045 of record NC_073691.1, on the reverse strand, counting down.
GGCAATGACTGTACTCATTTTTTGACCCAAAAACTATCTGAATATTCTTCCTGCTATGAGAATATAGTCCTCGTGGGTGATTTTAACATCAATTTATTAAGTGTTAGTCAGAGGCGAACCCAATTTGAAGCAGTTCTGCGTAATTTTGCCCTAAATTCGATCGGAAGTGAACCAACGTATTTTTGCGAAAGCACTTGATCCCAATTAGATCTGTTTTTGATTAGTTCTGAAGTTAAGTAACTTCGATTTGGACAAGTCGGTTTCCCTGGTATATCCCAGCATGACCTTATATTTGCATCAATTGATATTGATATTACTCAACCCAAAAACTACGAAACTTATCGGGACTACGTAAACTTTAATCCACATATTTTGCAAGATGCTCTTAGTTGCATAGCATGGGATCAATTATATGTTTTGGAATCCTCCAACGATATGCTGAAATTCTTCAATGATCAAGTTAAAAGGGTCCACGATAATTGTATTCCTTTGAGAAGAAGAGCATGCCGTAAGAAAAATAATCCGTGGTTCAACGTTGATGTTCGGAAAGCTATCTTGGAAAGAGATTTAGCCTACAAGGATTGGCTTTATGCGTCAGCTGATTTGAAAAGCAGGAAACGTCAAATCTTCAAGACACTTCGAAATCGTGCTAATGCAGCTATAACGAGGGCCAAGAAAGTGTATTTGGAAACCTATTTGGATAGCCGATTATGTCCTGGAGAGCTTTGGAAGAGAGTACGCCGATTTGGAGTTGGTAGTGAAAAGACTAATTCGTTCTGCGAATTGGATCCAGATGACGTGAATCGGTTTTTTACTTCAAGCCATTCCGCAAGTACTTTTGAAAATAGTCTACCATACGATATCACAACAACAACATTTAGTTTCAGACCTGTGCAATGGTGGGAAATTGTAAATGCGATTTGGGAGGTCAAATCCAATGTTGCTGGCTTCGATGGTTTACCGATGAGCTTCATAAAAATTGTTCTACCTTTCATCATACACCCTTTAACGTTCATGTTCAACAAGTTTATTGCCAGCTCGCAGTTTCCAAGTTGTTGGTCGCATGCAAAAATTTTGCCGATTAAGAAGAACACTCGGCTAAACTCTTTAACTAACTTGAGACCGATAAGTATTCTCTGTGCTCTTTCGAAAGCTTTTGAAAGGATCTTAAAACATCAAATGGCTTCCTACACAGATAAAAATAATCTGTTATCTGAATTTCAAGCAGGTTTTCGACGAGGTCATAGCTGTTAAACGGCTGTTTTACGAGTCTACGATGACTTGGGAGTTGTCTTGGATCGAAAAGGAATTGGAATTTTGCTTCTACTGGATTTCTCTAAAGCTTTTGATACGATTTCTCATCAACTATTGTGTTACAAGCTCGCAACTAAATTCGGATTTACAGAGGCAGCTGTAAAACTAATAAAATCTTATCTGAAAGATCGCAAGCAGACTGTCTTTAGCGACGGAGCTTATTCAAAAAGTGTTTTGGTGAAATCTGGCGTACCCCAAGGTTCAGTTCTAGGACCACTACTGTTCTGCTACTACATCAACGATCTACCTACTGTTATTAAACATTGCTCTATACAGCTATATGCCGATGATGTTCAACTTTATGCCACGGGAGTTGGTACTAGTATTGAGCATTTAATAGGATTGGTCAATGAAGACGTCGACCGGATGGCTGAATGGTGCAGGCGGTATGGACTAACGGTTAACCAAAACAAAAGTAAAGTGCTCTGTGTAAGAAACCGGCGACAGAATGCCCCTGGAGCTCAAAACGATATACTAATGGATGGTGTGGCTATTCAATGGACTAATCAAGCCAGTAACTTAGGCTTCTTGTTCCAGGATGACCTTTGCTGGGACGCTTTCATTCTTCAGCAGTGTGGAAAAATTTATGCCGGACTACGTGCTCTATATTCTTCCACGTATTTAGCACCTACTAACACCCGATTGAAACTTTTTAAAACTCTGATTTTGCCGCACTTCTTGTTTGGAGATAACTTGCACGTGTGTCCAAGTGTATATGCATTCGGACGTTTGCGAGTAGCTTTAAACTCATGCTTTCGATACGTCTAAGGACTCAACCGATACAGCTCAGTGACCCATCGCCAACGAAATTTAATCGGATGTCCGTTTAAATGGTTCTACGCATATCGTTCTTGCCTGACAATACGCAAAATAATAACAACCCGTGCCCCACCTACGCATTTTTGCAAAATCACACAGATGCAAGGTCTTAGACAGCGAAATCTATTAATTCCAGCAAATAGTACTTCATTGTACGGCAGCTCGTTCTTTGTAAGAGGTGTAGCAAATTATAATACGCTGCCAGTTGAAGTTAAACGTTCAAGCTCAGAAGCAATTTTCGAAAGAGAATGTTTAGAATATTGGAACAGCCGATAATGTCAAATGTGAAGTGAAGTTAATTTTATAATGTAAAATCGAATGTAGTAAATTAAAAGGTTAGGCCTTACGCTACAGGAAATAAACAAATAAATAAATAAATAAATAAATCTATGACTAATCTGGAATTGCGGAAGTTCACTTTACCGTGTCTTCCTTCGATCCAGCTCCCAATGTGCAGGATCAGACGATGGGTCCACCTTCTTCTCGCTGAGCTGTCCTACAACTGTTGCTAGAGATTGTCCGGTATCCACTCATAACCCACAAGTTCATCAGCCGCTGAACGCTGCCAAGTCTCTGTAGGTTACACTGTTCTTCCAGGGCTGCCTCCAGGCCACCGCTTCGTACCGCAAGATTGACGTGGTCACGTTTGACAGTATCCTCCTCTTGCTAATTCGGAATGCTGAGGAATTCGACTTCATCGTACTTCACGTAGTCGACATTACTCGTGAAGCTGAGTCTGTCGTCGATCATCACTCTTAGGTACTTATTTGTGCGTTTGGACACGATAACACACGGTCCAACTTCAATGGTTCATGTGTGGAATGAGATCAGGTTAGTAACTATCGGTTTCCAACGATGTTTTCCAATAGTAATTCTTATTCGTAAGTAGTTCTCTCAGCCCTACATCTGCAGACACGTTTCCACTCTGCACCGCGGGAAGGTGGAACTACTACTCGTTTGTCTACCACAACTATCGAGTGCTCCACCTCTATTCGAGTCCAATATTAGAGACCAGACCTAGTTTGACTGCTTGAGCTAAGAAGCTTGACTTGATATCTTAGCTCGGCTTGTGTTAGCTCAGCTGTCCTTCGCCCGTCCGTGTGACGAATCAGAACACGTCTGTGACTTTACGCAACTACTCGGATGATTATCGGCGAAAACGTCATCATCCTACACCGACTCGCCGGCTACGTGAAGTCACTCTACCCGAGAGTATTCCGAGGCCTGAATACTCTTACTCCTACGAGTTCGACTGCGGTGAAGGTATTGTCTTATCTCCGCAGCTTCCGTTGCAGGAGGTGCATTCTACTCAGATGTTCCGCGTCGGTGGATGTATCCTACACTTTGTTTACTACGAACCTAGCAGCTCGCCATACACAGAAGGTTGAGTTTTATCTTTGTATACTGCTCGGTTCGGACGCTACTCCGACCGTAGTCCGGTCTATCTGATTTGGGTGGCATCTTTTCAGCTGCCAACCCTAGAGTTTCCGTGTGCCAAATCGAGAGCAGCTCATCCTAGACTCGTGCTTGTCACAGCAAACGTAAGGATCTTTTATGCTACACTGAAGACTCAGATGAATCCCGATGATGTCATCCTACCCGTCATGAGTGGCTCACTAGACGGCGACGTGACTCCACTCTACCAAAAGTATTCCGCGGCGTGAATACTCTTCCCCCTACGAGCTCGACTGCGGAGAAAGTATTGTCTTATCTCCACAGCTTCCGTTGCAGGAGGCGCGTTCTACTCGGATACTTCACGACGGTAATTGTGGAGATATCCGACACAATGTACGCGGTGTACCTAGCAGCTCAGCATACGTAGAAGGTGTAGTCTTATCTTCTGGTTTTAACTCCTCTGCCGGGCAGTCATGACCTGAATGATTTTATCGCTGACCACGCGCCAACTATTGGTATCCTTACATATTCTCCGAACGATGTTTTCGGCTGTCGTTTCGGGTACACAGGCAGCAGGCATGTCCGAGCGTACCCCTTTGAACTTTGGACAGCTGAACACTAGGTGCTCTAGTGTCTCTACTATGTCACCGAAGGTTGGGGATAGTGACGGAGCTACGTGTCCAAACCGATGGTAGTACTACATGAAAAACAAAATCTGGGCGGAAACCGGGTCCGGTGGACAAAACTTTGCACCGTAAAGTCATGCGTGCTTTCGCCCCAGTAAGAAAACTGCTTCAGATCGTGGATTCATTCTCGGCAATGTCCATCGTATCAAGTTAAGATTGGGTCTTAAGACATATATAAAATACATTCATAGTATTGTGGAAGTATTGAAGTATTTTTGAAGACAGACAGGCGGTCACAGTATTATACTATTCGGACTGATCAAAGTATGGGCAAGACCTACCTAGCAATATACCTAAGAGTCCGGCGCCTATTGACCGAAGCATAGGACCAAGATAAAAGATCTCCACTGCTGGTGATCCGGAGCCAACGTCTTCACTTGCTGCCAGCTAAGGTTTGCGCCACGAGCTTTTGGGCCTGCCTCTTTTTAGATGCCCACCTGGATTCCAGTCAAGTGCCTCTCTGAAAATCTCGTTTTCATCTCTTGGCAGCGTGTGCCCAATCCATCTCTACTTACGTTCCCGACCAGATTGGGAAATTGATTGTAACCGAAAAAAAATCGGTGAGAGTGCATTGGCTTGGCAAGCTTTATGTGAGTTTGACATGCTTTTCGAGCCGTTCGTGAATACTGACACAATAAATAGAGCTATTTAAGTCGGAGAGTGCCTGAACCGTCGCCTGCAACCCATGATACGCAAGCATGATCACCTGGATTTGGCATCAGTTCACTACTCAAAAGTCACTATGGCTTAGTAGAAATCCAACAAAGTCAAGCTCGTTTCGACGGAAATGAATCTTCCAAATTGTCACCAAGCGAAACTGATTCAAACTGATAAAAAACTTCTCCAAAGACTGGAAAAAAGTGCCCATAACCATTGCAGCTCAGCTAATGAGCAGTTTTTGATAAAAAATCGATTGCCTACGATTTATTAGAATCAAATTTTTATTGATTAATTTTTTTGAAAAAGGCGTGTTGCCACAAAAGTAAAAAAAATATTTGCTGCTTAATTGTGTATAAACTGGTAATTTTTAATCGTTCTTAGACAAAATGAGAAACCCTATAAGCGACAAGTACTTTTTTTTAGTTCTTCAACTTTGAAACAACATATGATGGTTTTTTTTTTTTTTTAAATATGTCTTTATTTGTATCAAATCATCATTACACTTATATTACATTATTGCATTAAACTAGGTGTTCAGCTCAATAATGAACTGTTCATAGCCCTATAGTTAACTAGATTATAAAAATTTATTTATAAGATTTAAATTTGCTGAGCGCAATCAAGTTTTTAATGTAGGAGAACATCCTGTAATAGCAAAAATATTTTATACTTAAAACTAAACACTATCCTAAAATTAAACTAAACATAAAGAGAACGAATCTCTGCGATGGAAGACTGCATCGATTTGCCTCTGAAGTTGGAGATAATTTTGTTGGCCATCTCTCCGATCGATTCAATGCCCGCAATTCGATGAAGATCTTCGGTGCTGTGCCAAGGTGGAAGCCGCAAAACCATTTTCAGAACTTTGTTCTGAATCCTCTGGATGGCTTTCTTCCTCGTCGCGCAGCAGCTAGACCAAATCGGAACTGCATACATGATCGCTGGTCGGAAAACTTGTTTGTAGATGAGCATCTTATTTCGCAGACACAACCGGGATTTCCTGTTGATGAGAGAATAAAGAGATTTAGTGTATTTATTACATTTAGATTGAATATCTTCAATGTGATTCTTAAAAGAAAGATTCCGATCAAGTGTGAGTCCCAAGTACTTCACGTGATCAGACCATTCTAAAGAAACCCCATTAAAAGTTATGGAATGATTTTCATTAGGTTTTAAAAAATTTGCTCTTGGCTTATGGGGAAATAAAATAAGTTGAGTTTTGGAAGCGTTAGGAGAAATTTTCCACATTTTCAAGTAATTCAAAAAGGAATTTAAATTTTGTTGCAATCTACTGCGTACCACCCGTAAATTTCGACCTTTGGCTGAAAGCAAAGTATCGTCAGCAAATAATCTTCTACCTTTTCCTTCTGGGACATCAGGAAGATCAGAAGTAAAAATATTGTATAAAATAGGCCCAAGTATACTACCCTGAGGGACACCAGCTCTAATGGGTATCCTTTCAGAGCATGAATTTTGATAGCTTACTTGCAAAGTTCGGTTAGTCAAATAATTTTGAATAATTTTGGTGAGATATACAGGAAAATCAAATCGAGCTAATTTAGCTACTAAACCTTTGTGCCAAACACTGTCAAAAGCTTTTTCAATATCAAGAAGAGCAACACCAGTTGAATAACCCTCAGATTTGCTAGCGTTAATCATATTAGTTACACTCAAAAGTTGATGTGTATTAGAATGTCCATGACGAAAACCAAATTGTTCATCAGGGAAAATAGAATTCTGATTAATGTGAATCATCATTCTATTCAAAATAACTCTCTCAAATAGTTTACTTAAAGAAGGAAGCAAACTAATTGGTCGATAACTTGAAGGCTCTGAAGCACTTTTTCCAGGTTTCAAAATTGGAGTTACTTTGGCATTTTTCCATTTATTGGGAAAATAAGCCAAGTGAAAACATTTATTGAAGATTTTAACTAAAAAAATTAAAGTGCTTTCAGGCAACTTTTTAATAAGAATATAGAAAATCCCATCTTCCCCCGGGGCTTTCATATTTTTAAATTTTTTGAAAATCAATTTAAGTTCATCAATATTTGTCTCACAAGAACTTTCAAACACAATTTGCTTAGAAAGAATATCATCAAATTCTAGGGAAATTTGAGCATCAATTGGACTTACAACGTTTAAATTTAAATCATGAGCAGACTCAAATTGTTGGGCTAATTTTTGAGCTTTTTCTGAATTAGTTAAAAGAAGTTTATCCCCATCTTTCAAAGTAGGAATTGGCTTCTGGGGCTTTTTTAGAATTTTAGTTAATTTCCAAAATGGCTTTGAGTAGGGTTTTATGTCCTCTACTGCTTTAGCAAAAATTTTCATTACGAATGAAATTTAAACGACGTTTGATCTCTTTTTGAAGGTCGCAATAAATTAATTTCAAATAAGGATCCCTAGTACGTTGATATTGGCGTCGACGAATGTTTTTCAGTCGTATCAAAAACTGAAGATCATCATCAATTAAAGGTTGATTAAATTTATGTTTAACTTTAGGTATTGAAGCGGCTCTAGCATTGACTATTGAAGTTGTCAAATTTTCTACAGCCAAATCAATATCTTCTATTGAATTCAATGGAACGTTTACATCTAAATTACGTTCAATAAAATTCATATATCGCTCCCAGTTAGCCTTTTGAAAATTAAAAGTTGATTTTAAAGGGTTTTCAATGGGACTTTGGGATAAAGAAAAAGTTACTGGAAGGTGGTCTGAATCGAGGTCCGCATGAGTAACTAATTGACTACAATGCTCGCCTAAATCCGTTAGAACCAAATCAATTGTGGAGGGATTTCTAATTGAAGAAAAACAAGTATGCCCATTAGGATATTCAACAGTATAATAACCTGCAGAGCAGTCGTTAAATAAAATATTCCCATTTGAATTTGATGAAATATTATTCCAAGATCGGTGTTTTGCATTAAAGTCACCAATAATAAAAAATTTAGATTTATTTCTGGTGAGTTTTTGTAAATCTCCCTTCAAAAAATTTTTCTGTTCACCGCTACATTGAAAAGGCAAATATGCGGCAACAATTATAATTTTCCCCATAGAAGTTTCTAATTCAATTCCAATTGTTTCTAAGACTTTTGTATTGAAAGAAGGAAGAAGTCTAAATTTGAGACGACTATTGATGACAATAGCTACACCCCCACCTTGTCGATCAAGTCGATCATTTCGTAAAATTTTAAAGAAAGCATTGCTTTTCAAGTTATTGTCTGGCTTTAAAAAAGTTTCAGTGATGGCAGCAATATGTATGTTTTGAGTTTTCAAAAATAAAAAGAACTCGTCTTGGTTAGCCAGCAAAGATCTAGCGTTCCAATTCATAATATTTAAACATCTATTTGGATCCATGAGGGAATCGTAAAGTCATAATAATTTTGTTAGCATAATTAAAAGAAGTTTGGAAAGCTTCAAACATTGAATTTGCTTTCAACATAAGTTGCATCATTTCCATTAAATTTTGATGCAAAAATTTTAATTTTTCCTCAGTAATCTCACCCAAATCAACAAAATTGTTAGAATCAGAAGAGGAAGGAGAAGAAAAAGTATTTGAATTTCGGGGATTTTCCCAAGCCTTCGCATGAACGTTGAGACTTGGTTTTTTCCCATTTTTATTAGTTAAACCTGAAGAGGGCAACCCATTTTCAACCACCTCTGAGAACGATAAACAACGAGTCTGTGGCGCAGAATCAGCCCAGGTAACATTAAAATCACTTCGGGTATTACCCAGCCGTGATTCCAATGTAGGCCGAGGCTGACTGCGAACAGGCAGGTTGTTTGCCGGTCTGACGTGTGTAGACGAAAAAGAGGAAGGAGGAGAAGAAACTTTTCTGGAAACTTTGGGGTTTTTCCTAGAAGCAACAATTTTTGCCCTAACGGGACAATCTAGAGAATTCGAGGAATGATTACCTGCGCAATTCGCACACTTAAAAAATTCTGTTTTTGGCTTATCACCACCAAAAAGGCATTTAGATTTTTCATGATCGAATGAGCCGCAAAACATGCATCTGGCATTCATTCTACAATTTTTAGTGCCATGACAAAAAGCTTGACAACGACGACATTGCGTAATATTTTGTAAAAAATTGGTATGGGATTTACGAAAAGGTTCAAATTTTACTCGACAATGAAACATAAGACGAGCCTTTTCCAAAATTTTCAAATTATTGACCTGATCCTTTTTAAAATGGATCAAATAAAGTTCAGGAGCAAAACCAACACTACTGGTATTATTCGTGTTGGTTCTTTTCCTCATTTGAATTACTTGAATTGGAGAAAAACCTAACAAAGAATTTAATTCATTTGTGATCTCATCCGGTGTCTGATCGCCGGTGAGACCACGAAGTACAACTTTAAAAGGACGATCACCTCTAGTGTCGTACGTAAAAAATTGATGTTTTTTATTATTCAAATAATTTAAATTTTTTTGAAAATCATTTAAAGATTCCGCCAATATACGAGCAGTTCCCCTTCGACCGATCTGAAAAGAAATCTTCACATCCTTGACGGAAGTGACGATTTCTTTTCGAAAGGCATTGAAGTCAGGAATCGTGACCGTTATTGGTGGAATCTTTTCGTTTTTAAGAGTATAAGAAGAAGAAGAAGGTTTCTTAGTACTCTTATCAGAATTAAATATGAATATTTCCTCATCACCAATGTTATGAAGGACATCGAATGAATTGGAAATTTCAACTTTTTTGGCAGATGGCCCTGGATTAGGTTCAGCAATCCGTTTTCTTCCGGCCCTTGAGCCGGCCGAAGACTTCCCCATGCTGGAAAGAAAAGAGAAAATATGAATAAAAGAAAATGAAAATAATTTTAGCACTGAAAAGTGCTGATTGAAATACAGGTAAGGAAAAAATAAATAATTTAAAATGTTCCTGCAGGTACACAGCAACGATACGATGCTCCGGCGTACGTGTTGACGGCTCAACGGTACAGATGGAAGTGACATATGATGGTTTTAGTTAGATACAGCTAACTATGACCGAGTTAGCGATTCAATTAGCAGAGCTGACTTTTCAGCGAAGCCGAACACTGGTATTAAGCAATCAGTTTATATTTAATTCAATTTGTTAATTTAAGTATGTTCATTGACAAGTGCGGCGATATGAAATGCTAGGTACCTAGAAGAATTTGTAATGGAATGAAGGATAGGCGATGATTAAGTTAATTTGTTAAATGTAGATACTCGAAGGCAAAAAATAAATGTCCACTCAAGTTTCAGACAATTGAAGTTTTACCTAAAAAGCTTGTTTTAAAATATGGCCTAACAGAATTGCCACACATTTATTCAGTTTCTCATTATCAAAGAAAAAACGCTTACCTGCATCTAAGTTTGGAAAACATAAATTATACAACTCCCCAGACGGGCTGGCGAATTTGCAAAGTCATAGAAGCGGCAAATCAAGCAAATGAGAAAAGCCTAGCACTTCGATCGTGTGTTTCCACGAGCTGTCACAAAACCTCCCAATTCATCATCAAAAAGCACAGGGCCAGAAATGAACCGAAAATTCGGCCACCGGCTTTTGTTACATGAACTCTCAGACTGACTTTTGCTAACCTAGATTTTTACAATGTTTTTCGCCTTTCTTGGACTTTGGGCAGTTAATTTCAATCTAAAAATCCAACGCTTTAAGGTATTGTTGTCGTTGCCAAATTGCGCAATGGGGATGAAAAATGCTGCGAAACGAAACCAGCATAAAGCAACCGAAGGCGTTTGAAATAATGTATTTTCGTTTTTTTTTATAACTGAATCATTTTCCCCCGTGACAAAAATGACATTTCATTGGTCAAAATAAATTTATTTGTTGTAATAATATCTGATATCATTTTTTTACATTTTCTTGATATGAAATGACCACAAACTATGAACTGAACCTGGCATGGCAATTTGGCTAACCTTCATTAAAATTATGTCTTTTTTTTAAAGAAATTTCTGAAAAAAAAACATTCTTTATAACGATCCCTTCAAGTTTTCAACCAATTCCTGGTGCTGAACGAAGAAAATCCGCCAAGTTGATACGTTCACATGGAAAGTTGTTCTTTTATTGCCTTCCGATGGTTTCGAGTACCGAGTTTGTCTTAACTTTCTTTGGAAATGTCGGAAGCAACTCGGAAATGAGAGGCGCCAAACAGGTTTATGTGTGTTACCAGGGCCTCTCGTGAGGGAGGGCCCTTGCCTGGTTGTTGAATCAGTGTTGGGGGAATAAATTAATAAATCAACTCAATGAAGTGTGGTCAATTGAGAGTTCAGCTTGAACATTTCTCAAGCATGCGACTAATCTGATTATCGAGCCACTGAATAAACAAGGAAATAAAAGGAAATGGTATCTTTAATCTAATTATGAGTTTTTACCATGCTTCGTAAAAAAAAGTACTTGAAGCAATTTTATATAAAAACGGTAAGCAAAACAACGCTTGAAAAAAATGTACGAAAATTCTTTATTCGTATCACCAGAATAGAAAAATTAATTATTTTACAAATAAGGCTAAAAAACATTACAAGTCAATTTAGGTCTTTTCTAATAGCTTCACGTGACGAATAAAGAAACAACAACTATTTTTTTCGATGAATGCGATTTAAGTGTTGGGAAAACTAATTATTCAAACAGAGACCTGAGACCTGAAACTACAGACTTGAGACCTAAATCCCGAAATATGAACCCTAAAACATGAAAAATGGGATCGAAGGCATGAGACTACTGTCGTGATTTTACGAATCTCACTTCAGAGATTCACCTAAACACGTCTGTCGCTTGCAAGAATAGATCAATGACTGACTTTGTTTTGTTTGTTTGTCAAGTGCTGCCAAAATAGCAAATGTTCTCATAGAAATTTATTTTATTCAATTCATCTACAGTGTTGCCGAATACAACTATTATTTTATTTTATTCCTAATTAAATTTGATTTATTTCCTGTATATTCTTCATCTCATCCCTACATTCCTTCTCACCTCTATTCTTAATTAAAACTTTTCACACGTCAACATTTGTTTTTTTTTCTTTAGTGCGAAATTTTATTTACCAAATATTCTCAATTTTTATTCCATATTCCACATCTTTATTCTCCATCCTACAAATTTTATTTAATTTCTGCTTATCCTTCATCACATTTCTACATTCCTTCTCAACTCTATTCTCAATAGAATCTTTAGTTTACCGACTTTTGTTTTTTTTTAAATAAAAAAATTTATATCCCAAATATTCCTCATCTCAATTCTACATTCCATTCTCTGCAAAAGCTTTTCAAATCTTTTTTTTTTTGGAATATTCTTCATTTCATTCGAAAATATTCTTCACAAAAACCTTCCCATTTTGTGCTTTCTCTGTCGCTCTGCTTTTATTTACCAGAGCCGGAACAATCCGCAAAAAAACATTCTTAGCAACAGCTTTCTCAAACTGTGCTTTCCTTGTTACTCTGTCTCTGTTTACAACAGCCGGAATAATTCGATAGTATTCTAAGAAACAGCCTGCCCAACCAGAAGGCTTATTCAAAACAAACAATCAGCAGCAGCAGCCTTAAATATCTGCGCTTTTAACGGCAATTCCGTCTTATTTCCATCGGAAAGCAGCCTTAAATATCTGCGCTTTTCAGGGGAAATTCCATCTTATTTCCACCGGAAGGCCAAGTCAAAACAATCAGCAGCAGCAGCCTTAAATATCTGCGTTTTTCAGTGGCAATTCCATCTTATTTCCACCGGAAGGCCAAATCAAAACAATCAGCAGCAGCAGCCTTAAATATTTGCGCTTTTCAGGGGCAATTCCGTCTTATTTCCACCGGAAGGCCAAATCAAAACAATCAGCAGCAGCAGCCTCAAATATCTGCGCTTTTCAGGAGCAATTCCGTCTTATTTCCACCGGAAGGCCAAATCAAAACAATCAGCAGCAGCCTTAAATATCTGCGCTTTTCAGTGGCAATTCCGTCTTATTTCCACCGGAAGGCCAAATCAAAACAATCAGCAGCAGCAGCCTTAAATATCTGCGCTTTTAACGGCAATTCCGTCTTATTTCCATCGGAAAGCAGCCTTAAATATCTGCGCTTTTCAGGGGCAATTCCGTCTTATTTCCACCGGAAGGCCAAATCAAAACAATCAGCAGCAGCAGCCTTAAATATCTGCGCTTTTCAGGGGCAATTCCGTCTTATTTCCACCGGAAGGCCAAATCAAAACAATCAGCAGCAGCAGCCTCAAATATCTGCGCTTTTCAGGAGCAATTCCGTCTTATTTCCACCGGAAGGCCAAATCAAAACAATCAGCAGCAGCAGCCTTAAATATCTGCGCTTTTCAGGGGCAATTCCGTCTTATTTCCACCGGAAGGCCAAATCAAAACAATCAGCAGCAGCAGCCTTAAATATCTGCGCTTTTCAGGGGCAATTCCGTCTTATTTCCACCGGAAGGCCAAATCAAAACAATCAGCAGCAGCAGCCTCAAATATCTGCGCTTTTCAGGAGCAATTCCGTCTTATTTCCACCGGAAGGCCAAATCAAAACAATCAGCAGCAGCAGCCTTAAATATCTGCGCTTTTCAGGGACAATTCCGTCTTATTTCCACCGGAAGGCCAAATCAAAACAATCAGCAGCAGCAGCCTTAAATATCTGCGCTTTTCAGGGGCAATTCCGTCTTATTTCCACCGGAAGGCCAAATCAAAACAATCAGCAGCAGCAGCCTTAAATATCTGCGCTTTTCAGGGGCAATTCCGTCTTATTTCCACCGGAAGGCCATATCAAAACAATCAGCAGCAGCAGCCTTAAATATCTGCGCTTTTCAGGGACAATTCCGTCTTATTTCCACCGGAAGGCCAAATCAAAACAATCAGCAGCAGCAGCCTTAAATATCTGCGTTTTTCAGTGGCAATTCCGTCTTATTTCCACCGGAAGGCCAAATCAAAACAATCAGCAGCAGCCTTAAATATCTGCGCTTTTCAGTGGCAATTCCGTCTTATTTCCACCGGAAGGCCAAATCAAAACAATCAGCAGCAGCAGCCTTAAATATCTGCGCTTTTAACGGCAATTCCGTCTTATTTCCATCGGAAAGCAGCCTTAAATATCTGCGCTTTTCAGGGGCAATTCCGTCTTATTTCCACCGGAAGGCCAAATCAAAACAATCAGCAGCAGCAGCCTTAAATATCTGCGCTTTTCAGGGGCAATTCCGTCTTATTTCCACCGGAAGGCCAAATCAAAACAATCAGCAGCAGCAGCCTTAAATATCTGCGCTTTTCAGGGGCAATTCCGTCTTATTTCCACCGGAAGGCCAAATCAAAACAATCAGCAGCAGCAGCCTTAAATATCTGCGCTTTTCAGGGGCAATTCCGTCTTATTTCCACCGGAAGGCCAAATCAAAACAATCAGCAGCAGCAGCCTTAAATATCTGCGCTTTTCAGGGGCAATTCCGTCTTATTTCCACCGGAAGGCCAAATCAAAACAATCAGCAGCAGCAGCCTCAAATATCTGCGCTTTTCAGGAGCAATTCCGTCTTATTTCCACCGGAAGGCCAAATCAAAACAATCAGCAGCAGCAGCCTTAAATATCTGCGCTTTTCAGGGGCAATTCCGTCTTATTTCCACCGGAAGGCCAAATCAAAACAATCAGCAGCAGCAGCCTTAAATATCTGCGCTTTTCAGGGGCAATTCCGTCTTATTTCCACCGGAAGGCCAAATCAAAACAATCAGCAGCAGCAGCCTTAAATATCTGCGCTTTTCAGGGGCAATTCCGTCTTATTTCCACCGGAAGGCCAAATCAAAACAATCAGCAGCAGCAGCCTTAAATATCTGCGTTTTTCAGGGGCAATTCCGTCTTATTTCCACCGGAAGGCCAAATCAAAACAATCAGCAGCAGCAGCCTTAAATATCTGCGCTTTTCAGGGGCAATTCCGTCTTATTTCCACCGGAAGGCCAAATCAAAACAATCAGCAGCAGCAGCCTTAAATATCTGCGCTTTTCAGGGGCAATTCCGTCTTATTTCCACCGGAAGGCCAAATCAAAACAATCAGCAGCAGCAGCCTTAAATATCTGCGCTTTTCAGGGACAATTCCGTCTTATTTCCACCGGAAGGCCAAATCAAAACAATCAGCAGCAGCAGCCTTAAATATCTGCGCTTTTCAGGGGCAATTCCGTCTTATTTCCACCGGAAGGCCAAATCAAAACAATCAGCAGCAGCAGCCTTAAATATCTGCGCTTTTCAGGGGCAATTCCGTCTTATTTCCACCGGAAGGCCATATCAAAACAATCAGCAGCAGCAGCCTTAAATATCTGCGCTTTTCAGGGACAATTCCGTCTTATTTCCACCGGAAGGCCAAATCAAAACAATCAGCAGCAGCAGCCTTAAATATCTGCGTTTTTCAGTGGCAATTCCGTCTTATTTCCACCGGAAGGCCAAATCAAAACAATCAGCAGCAGCCTTAAATATCTGCGCTTTTCAGTGGCAATTCCGTCTTATTTCCACCGGAAGGCCAAATCAAAACAATCAGCAGCAGCAGCCTTAAATATCTGCGCTTTTAACGGCAATTCCGTCTTATTTCCATCGGAAAGCAGCCTTAAATATCTGCGCTTTTCAGGGGCAATTCCGTCTTATTTCCACCGGAAGGCCAAATCAAAACAATCAGCAGCAGCAGCCTTAAATATCTGCGCTTTTCAGGGGCAATTCCGTCTTATTTCCACCGGAAGGCCAAATCAAAACAATCAGCAGCAGCAGCCTTAAATATCTGCGCTTTTCAGGGGCAATTCCGTCTTATTTCCACCGGAAGGCCATATCAAAACAATCAGCAGCAGCAGCCTTAAATATCTGCGCTTTTCAGGGACAATTCCGTCTTATTTCCACCGGAAGGCCAAATCAAAACAATCAGCAGCAGCAGCCTTAAATATCTGCGTTTTTCAGTGGCAATTCCGTCTTATTTCCACCGGAAGGCCAAATCAAAACAATCAGCAGCAGCCTTAAATATCTGCGCTTTTCAGTGGCAATTCCGTCTTATTTCCACCGGAAGGCCAAATCAAAACAATCAGCAGCAGCAGCCTTAAATATCTGCGCTTTTAACGGCAATTCCGTCTTATTTCCATCGGAAAGCAGCCTTAAATATCTGCGCTTTTCAGGGGCAATTCCGTCTTATTTCCACCGGAAGGCCAAATCAAAACAATCAGCAGCAGCAGCCTTAAATATCTGCGCTTTTCAGGGGCAATTCCGTCTTATTTCCACCGGAAGGCCAAATCAAAACAATCAGCAGCAGCAGCCTTAAATATCTGCGCTTTTCAGGGGCAATTCCGTCTTATTTCCACCGGAAGGCCAAATCAAAACAATCAGCAGCAGCAGCCTCAAATATCTGCGCTTTTCAGGAGCAATTCCGTCTTATTTCCACCGGAAGGCCAAATCAAAACAATCAGCAGCAGCAGCCTTAAATATCTGCGCTTTTCAGGGGCAATTCCGTCTTATTTCCACCGGAAGGCCAAATCAAAACAATCAGCAGCAGCAGCCTTAAATATCTGCGCTTTTCAGGGGCAATTCCGTCTTATTTCCACCGGAAGGCCAAATCAAAACAATCAGCAGCAGCAGCCTTAAATATCTGCGCTTTTCAGGGGCAATTCCGTCTTATTTCCACCGGAAGGCCAAATCAAAACAATCAGCAGCAGCAGCCTTAAATATCTGCGTTTTTCAGGGGCAATTCCGTCTTATTTCCACCGGAAGGCCAAATCAAAACAATCAGCAGCAGCAGCCTTAAATATCTGCGCTTTTCAGGGGCAATTCCGTCTTATTTCCACCGGAAGGCCAAATCAAAACAATCAGCAGCAGCAGCCTTAAATATCTGCGCTTTTCAGGGGCAATTCCGTCTTATTTCCACCGGAAGGCCAAATCAAAACAATCAGCAGCAGCAGCCTTAAATATCTGCGCTTTTCAGGGACAATTCCGTCTTATTTCCACCGGAAGGCCAAATCAAAACAATCAGCAGCAGCAGCCTTAAATATCTGCGCTTTTCAGGGGCAATTCCGTCTTATTTCCACCGGAAGGCCAAATCAAAACAATCAGCAGCAGCAGCCTTAAATATCTGCGCTTTTCAGGGGCAATTCCGTCTTATTTCCACCGGAAGGCCATATCAAAACAATCAGCAGCAGCAGCCTTAAATATCTGCGCTTTTCAGGGACAATTCCGTCTTATTTCCACCGGAAGGCCAAATCAAAACAATCAGCAGCAGCAGCCTTAAATATCTGCGTTTTTCAGTGGCAATTCCGTCTTATTTCCACCGGAAGGCCAAATCAAAACAATCAGCAGCAGCCTTAAATATCTGCGCTTTTCAGTGGCAATTCCGTCTTATTTCCACCGGAAGGCCAAATCAAAACAATCAGCAGCAGCAGCCTTAAATATCTGCGCTTTTAACGGCAATTCCGTCTTATTTCCATCGGAAAGCAGCCTTAAATATCTGCGCTTTTCAGGGGCAATTCCGTCTTATTTCCACCGGAAGGCCAAATCAAAACAATCAGCAGCAGCAGCCTTAAATATCTGCGCTTTTCAGGGGCAATTCCGTCTTATTTCCACCGGAAGGCCAAATCAAAACAATCAGCAGCAGCAGCCTTAAATATCTGCGCTTTTCAGGGGCAATTCCGTCTTATTTCCACCGGAAGGCCAAATCAAAACAATCAGCAGCAGCAGCCTTAAATATCTGCGCTTTTCAGGGGCAATTCCGTCTTATTTCCACCGGAAGGCCAAATCAAAACAATCAGCAGCAGCAGCCTTAAATATCTGCGCTTTTCAGGGGCAATTCCGTCTTATTTCCACCGGAAGGCCAAATCAAAACAATCAGCAGCAGCAGCCTCAAATATCTGCGCTTTTCAGGAGCAATTCCGTCTTATTTCCACCGGAAGGCCAAATCAAAACAATCAGCAGCAGCAGCCTTAAATATCTGCGCTTTTCAGGGGCAATTCCGTCTTATTTCCACCGGAAGGCCAAATCAAAACAATCAGCAGCAGCAGCCTTAAATATCTGCGCTTTTCAGGGGCAATTCCGTCTTATTTCCACCGGAAGGCCAAATCAAAACAATCAGCAGCAGCAGCCTTAAATATCTGCGCTTTTCAGGGGCAATTCCGTCTTATTTCCACCGGAAGGCCAAATCAAAACAATCAGCAGCAGCAGCCTTAAATATCTGCGTTTTTCAGGGGCAATTCCGTCTTATTTCCACCGGAAGGCCAAATCAAAACAATCAGCAGCAGCAGCCTTAAATATCTGCGCTTTTCAGGGGCAATTCCGTCTTATTTCCACCGGAAGGCCAAATCAAAACAATCAGCAGCAGCAGCCTTAAATATCTGCGCTTTTCAGGGGCAATTCCGTCTTATTTCCACCGGAAGGCCAAATCAAAACAATCAGCAGCAGCAGCCTTAAATATCTGCGCTTTTCAGGGGCAATTCCGTCTTATTTCCACCGGAAGGCCAAATCAAAACAATCAGCAGCAGCAGCCTTAAATATCTGCGCTTTTCAGGGGCAATTCCGTCTTATTTCCACCGGAAGGCCAAATCAAAACAATCAGCAGCAGCAGCCTTAAATATCTGCGCTTTTCAGGGGCAATTCCGTCTTATTTCCACCGGAAGGCCAAATCAAAACAATCAGCAGCAACAGCCTTAAATATCTGCGCTTTTCAGGGGCAATTCCGTCTTATTTCCACCGGAAGGCCAAATCAAAACAATCAGCAGCAGCAGCCTTAAATATCTGCGTTTTTCAGTGGCAATTCCGTCTTATTTCCACCGGAAGGCCAAATCAAAACAATCAACAGCAGCAGCCTTAAATATCAGCGCTTTTCAGTGGCAATTCCGTCTTATTTCCACCGGAAGGCCAAATCAAAACAATCAGCAGCAGCAGCCTTAAATATCTGCGTTTTTCAGTGGCAATTCCGTCTTGTTTCCACCGGAAGGCCAAATAAAAACAATCAACAGCAGCAGCCTTAAATATCTGCGTTTTTCAGTGGCAATTCCGTCTTATTTCCACCGGAAGGCCAAATCAAAACAATCAGCAGCAGCAGCCTTAAATATTTGCGCTTTTCAGGGGCAATTCCGGCTTATTTCCACCGGAAGGCCAAATCGAAACAATCAGCAGCAGCAGCCTCAAATATCAGCGCTTTTCAGGAGCAATTCCGTCTTATTTCCACCGGAAGGACAAATCAAAACAATCAGCAGCAGCAGCCTTAAATATCTGCGCTTTTCAGGGGCAATTCCGTCTTATTTCCACCGGAAGGCCAAATCAAATCAATCATCAGCAGCAGCCTTAAATATCTGCGCTTTTCAGGGGCAATTCCGTCTTATTTCCACCGGAAGGCCTAATCAAAACAATCAGCAGCAGCAGCCTTAAATATCTGCGCTTTTCAGGGGCAATTCCGTCTTATTTCCACCGGAAGGCCAAATCAAAACAATCAGCAGCAGCAGCCTTAAATATCTGCGCTTTTCAAGGGTAATTCCGTCTTATTTCCACCGGAAGGCCAAATCAAAACAATCAGCAGCAGCAGCCTTAAATATCTGCGCTTTTCAGGGGCAATTCCGTCTTATTTCCACCGGAAGGCCAAATCAAAACAATCAGCAGCAGCAGCCTTAAATATCTGCGCTTTTCAGGGGCAATTCCGTCTTATTTCCACCGGAAGGCCAAATCAAAACAATCAGCAGCAGCAGCCTTAAATATCTGCGCTTTTCAGGGGCAATTCCGTCTTATTTCCACCGGAAGGCCAAATCAAAACAATCAGCAGCAGCAGCCTTAAATATCTGCGCTATTTTTGCTTACTCTACCAACCACGCCATTGTCGTGATTTTACGAATCTCACTTCAGAGATTCACCTAAACACGTCTGTCGCTCGCAAGAATAGATCAATGACTGACTTTGTTTTGTTTGTTTGTCAAGTGCTGCCAAAATAGCAAATGTTCTCATAGAAATTTATTTTATTCAATTCATCTACAGTGTTGCCGAATACAACTATTATTTTATTTTATTCCTAATTAAATTTGATTTATTTTCTGTATATTCTTCATCTCATCCCTACAACTACCACATAAGCACGAAATAAGCGCATTTCGTTTTCTGATATCTCAGAGAAAACGGCTCACATTTTGGGAGTCAAGCATATATAAGTTTTTTTTTAATACAACCTTATTTATTGTGCACTTTGTTTTTGGGGAGGCACTCATTTTCACGGGTTAGGAATTTTATTTGGCAAACTATAAAACCTTAATCTTGTAAGCCTTTCAACCAAGTGTATTCATGTTTCGACCTAAATATAAGTAAGAATAGTTTTAAGCGTAGATTAAGAGAAAATCAGTCTGTGTGATATTGAGTTATCGTAGGCCGTAATCGACAAAATAAAATAAATAAAATAAATATCTAGGATATTTTAACATATTTTAATTATTTAGCAAGATAAGCATTCTTGAGTAGTGAATCTTTCCTAAAGCTTCCCAATAAAGGATTTTCCTATGTGTTATACCTATCTTTACGATAGCCCGTCATTTTGACGAATTTGTTATGTTGATATGCCGGAAATATATATATTTTAAAGATAATTCAGGGCTGTAAAAGACTTTCGACAATTTAAATGCTTTAAAAATTGAACTAGCGATGATAAAACTCGAAAAAATAATTGTCAGATGTCGTACGCTATTTAAACAATAAAAACTATAAAAACTGTTTGAACTATTTTCAGCGGAATAGAGGGATTAAGCTGCCAAAAGTCAATTATGATTGAATAGCGGTGTTTATCTTTGCACACACGATAAATTAAAGTATTTTTATTTTCATTCAAATATGATTCATTAGAAATATGCTAGAAAAAAATGAATTGCTGTCTGCCTGTCTGTTTATAAACTCGTAAAATAATCAACAGATTTGTGTGAAACTTGGCAGATGAGGGTATTGTAGGCCAGAGAAGGTTTCTTTATTGGTTTCGGACCCCTCCCTTTTCTTGGAAGGAGGTGATATCTCATATAAAAGTAAAAAGTCTTCATATTTAACTCGAGAACTGATCAAGCAAATCATACCATACTTGGCATGAGGGGTACTTGGATACGAGGAATGTTTCTAAAAATGTTTGGCTCTCCTCTCTTCTTCCAGTGGAAAAAATACGAAGGGGGGAGGGGGCATACCTTACAATTTTTTACAAAACTGGAGAACTAATCAAGCTGGCATGGGAGGGTAACGCATAAATGTGTAACTGAAACAGAAGTGTTAATAACTGTAAGATTTTTGCAATACTATGTTGAGGCATTTTGCTTGCTCTGCGCATTTTTTGCCCAGTTCCTCTATGTTTCAGATTAATACTTTCTACATCTATCGTTGCACGTGCTGAACGAGGTTGGTCGTAAAACTTCTACTTTTCTGTAAAATATACTTTTATTAGTTATTTGTAGTCGTTTTGTTATTTGATGAAATGAATTTTTTTTGGTAAAAAATGTATGTGCTTCAGAGCTTCAGGTATCAGCAGTGGGGTAGGAAAAGCAACGGAAAGATATCCAAACAAACAAACTGTGCCTAGCCTAGGGATACCATACGTACTCTTTTAAGAGCACATGTACTCTTTTTCGATTAATGAATGAGCGTACTCTTCTTTTTGTGAAATTTCACGAAATGTACTCTTTTTTTTATGAAAGGAATTCAATAACATTTTCTCATATAAATTTACTATTTTTCATGAAGGTTGTATTCTTATAAATACAAGAGATCAAACTTTTAATGCATTCGTTGCAAAATTCTTTAGTATTGCTTCTTTTGTTGAATGTTTAAAAGGATGGCTATCAATGGAAGGAATCACGAGTACATTCACAGTTTCAATCGAGATTTTTCAATCAAAATAAGCGCCTTTGAGTATGCAATGATTAACGGACACTAGGCAATATGCATAGCAATAACTTGTTTAAATGCAGAGTGCACAAATTAAAAGCGCACCATTCAGCAATTATGTTATTAAAGAATAAAGAAATGGCGCCATTGAAAAATCTCTTTTAAAATGCAGATTTTTGCTATCATAAATGACCTAAAACATCATGGTTTTTTCAATAAATGGCGTTTGTCTTTTCAATTTTGAAAATTTTTCTCAGTGTACTCTTTTTGGCGTTGCAGGATATGGTAACCCTAGCCTAGCCTATCGTTCCCAGATACTTTTACGAAAAAGCGAGACATCGTCTTAACAAAAATTAACACAAAACATAGCGACAGAGGGTGCTCCTTTACAATTTTCAGCATTACTGTAAAAATAATCAAGCAAATGGAACAAATTTTGGTGTGGAAAGGTATTTGATTACAAGAAATGTTTCTAAGGGAGGAGGGTGCTCCCATACAATTTTCTGCATCACTCGGGAACTAACCCAGCAAATGGAACGAAATTTGGCTTAAGAGAGTATTTGAGCACAAGGAATGTACTACTGGTACTACTGCCTCCTTCCAGTTGCGTGATAGGAAGAAGAGAGGGGGCTGCTTTACAATTTCTCGCAAAACTCGAGAACTAATGGATCAAATGGAAACAACTCTGGCATGGGAAAGCATTTGGATACGTTAAATGGTAATATGTTTATTTGAGACTTCTTTCTCCTTCAATTGGGGATACAGTTAGATAAAACGGGAGCTCACATACGATTGTTTTGCATAAACCAAGAATTAATCTAACAAATGGAATCAAATATGCCATGGGAACAATCATAAAATCGAGCAAATGGAATAGAATTTGGCATGGTAGTATATTTGAATACACGGAATATTTGACATTACCTTCCATTTAAAGAAAATACGGTTCAAAAATTGACACTTGGCCAAAATTAAGATCGCGGAATAGATAAAATGTGAAAAGCGAAAAATCGACAAGTAGCAACTATTCGCAGCGAGTATCTGAAAAATGGCATCGTCGCTAGAACCGTTCTCGCATAAGAAAAGCTTAGTAGGCCCATGGGTTGTTACGTTTTTGCTCGTTTGAAGTGTCTGTAAAATTCGTGGCTCGCTATACATGGGAATTCTCTTTCTCATGTATAGTTAGCTAGTTGTAGAGCAAAGGCGGGACAATTCATGAGGCTTTTCATCAACATCCCAAGCAACCAAAATTCCCATAAAACAGGTACACAAACGCTTACTCAGCCCCAGTGTTCGGCATCGCTAATTGAAAAATTAGCACCGCTAATTATATCGCTAACACATTCAAAGTTAGCGATCGCTAATTAAATACGCAAAATGTGCCGAAAAAGATATCGCTTTAAGCTCAAACCGCTTATCGCTTATCGCTAACTGTTGGCCAATACTAAGGCCGAAACAAATATCAAACTTTTCTTTTGTCACGCCCTTTCCCCCTTCGGGTTTTCCAACTCCTCAAGGGGGAATAAATAAAGTTTGAAGTATTTCTTTTAAAATGTCAAAGATATATAGTGTTTTTATCACCTCTCTGTGTTCTACAAACAAAAAAAACTGAATTTTCGAAGACTTACAAGAGCAAAAGAACAGAATGTGGAATATGGCAGTTATATCTCTGTTTTTTGGTCAAAAATTTACCCGATTTATCGGTTTTGTGCAAAGTAGATAGTTTGCAATTTCGTTGCAAACAATCTTTTGCGGAATATTTTTTTTTGTTTTCTGCGTTATGTATTTTACATTATCCTCATTTAAAATCTTTAATCTTTCAAACTTGCAGGAGCAATGTCAAACTTGAACATCTATAAAACTCCTATTTGAACCTAAAATTAAAGTTACAATGAATTATTAGCAACTTAACAATTTCAATTGATTCTATGGTGATAAATATAAAACTATTGTTAACATCCCTTAATCAGCTTTTGTTTTAAAGTGCTTGAGATATTTACTTAGATTGCGTAAAAGGTGTTAAAAGAGCGAAAAATGACACTAAATACATGTTTCCTCTAACTCCAGTACGCATTCCTCCAATGAATCCTATTAAGCAATCAGAATGATGCCCAAGAATGTTACCTTAACTTGATTAATGACAAAAAGTTTATTCTATCACTAATAATTCGAGAGATTGATACAAATATATACAAATATATACAAATATAGCGGTCCTCAATCAGCGGAACCAAAAAATAGCGGAACTTTTTAATTCGCTACATCAATCCAAACATAATGGCAAAATTAAACCGCTAACGAAAAGTTAGCGGACTAACTAGCGATTAGCGGTTTTACGCTTTTGTGCCGAACACTGCTCAGCCCCATCATTTATATGAAGGACATTCTATGCAGCTCAAAATTTAAGTTCCTATTGATACTTTTGAGTTCCAAAACATGTCTTAATGATCTTCTATTCAGCTTCCAGCGGGCTCTTGATTCTGCTTCCAAAAAATCGCAAAATGAGCAAAAAATCTCTCTCTATCTCAACTGAACCGTTGGCTTCGGTTCATATCACCTTCTCTTGATTATTTACTGTGTTCTGTACTGGTGCCGCCATGATGCCACGCGCCAGATTCCAAACTCGACAAATTGCTCAATTGCTTCTTTCTTACATTTCCTACATATATCCCATCAGAATGGTCACTCAATCACTAAATTACTTGTTGAAAAAAAATTTGCCCGACTTGGGGATCGAACATCCCGACCTTCGTGGTGAGAATCGAGCACGCTACCACAAGACCATGTCTAGAGGTTGTTCTAACTGAAACTAAAACTCGAAGTGGTGGTTTGATTTTGAAAGCACATCAATGTACTTTTTGTGACTTACCAAATCCCGTTTTTAACACTTTTGTGCCCTTTATGTGACTTACCAAATCCCGTTTTGAGCACTTTTGTGCCCTTTATGTGACTTAAATCCCGTTTAACGTACGTATAGATCACTTAAGCAACTTTAAAGTTCGTTAGTGAGTACATTTAGTTCACTCATGGGAATTGGGCAAAACAAGTCACATACAACGTACATACTAATCACTTTTGCAACTTTCAAGTTCATTAATGAGTACATAAAGTTCACTAAAGGGAAGAAGGCAGTTTATTCTCTTTGTCAGCCAAAATGTAACTTCCAATGCCTATATTCAAGTAAATATGTGACTTTTGGTTGCTTGGGATGCCCTCAAGCCCAAAATTTCAACACCTATCAAGCTTTCTCCTATTGGCGTATCAATGCCTGTCTATCCACCTTTCTTTAATATTTCTATATAAAAAAATAGATTCTCTCTTGTTTTCATTTCGCCGAACATGCCATTAAAATTATAACCATTAAAATTACGGCGATTAAAATCATATAACAGTATTAAAAAGAGAAATTTTGTTTTATATTTAAATTTGTAGTTCTTGAACTTAATTCATACGCAAAATTCAAACATTTATTTCATATAATGTTTCAGAAATCATCAGACAAAACTCTGTTTATTTAAAATAGATATTTGAGTAACAGGAAGTGTTGTGATACTTTTTGAAGAATGAGGTTTCATTATAAGATTAATAAAATTTGAATTATGCTTTTTAATGGAGCATACTACCGGCTAGCAAAACGAGATATCTCGTATTGGGTCCAGAATATGATATTGTGATAAATTTCATACTTAAATCATTAATTTGATTCAATTTTGCATCAAGAAAACTTGATCCGAAAACCTGAGGATTTTTATCTCTCACTATTTTTGAAAATTTGATTTATTTTCATCAAAGGTAAAAATCTTTGAATTTGAAAAATAGTTTGGGCTTGTTTGAATTGAGTATAGGATAAGTTTTTTAAAATGAATGAAAGATTTTCCTATAAAAGCTTTTTTTTGCCAAAATCAACTAAGTTTTATCTATTAGACTCTTGAACAAATTCAAAGATTTTAACCATCGATGAAAGCGAATTTAGCTCACCTTTGAGTATAGGACCAATTTTCTAAAGTTACGATTTAATACGATTATTTTTAATGAATATGTATATGAATATGAATACATTTTTTTGTATTTGTGCATTGTTGGGCAAAAAATCATAGGTAAAAATCAGTCACCAAAACCCCCTTATGAGTCGGTTCATCCAACGGCCCTGTTATATGGTATCAATATTCAGAAACATTAAAAAAATTGTTTTCAGTTCATATAAATAGGAGAGGATTGAGGTGGAAATTTCAACTGATCAATTTTGATAGAGGGCAAACAAGTGGTGGCAAATGCTCAAAATATACAATTTAATGAGGGTTGCGTTGTTTGATTACAAAACAGAGGCTATCTAAGAACTACCTACTTGCTTGTAAATGATAAACTATGATTTTCCTGTTAGCTATAGCTCAACTTTTGTGTTCGATGGATTCAAAAATATGCACACGTTTTGGAAATAAATAATTGAATTTTAAATTTTGTTTTTTAAAACAACAGTTTTTTTTTGCATTGACGGTTAATGATAAATGAAATCTTGATTTTTATGCTGATGCTTCAAAATCATTGAAAAGCCAAAAAACATGTAAAATTAGGCTTCAAAAATTCTTTTTGCCTGTCTTCTGGACCTATGAAAATCCATGTGCCAGACGGGTTAGCACGATTTTTTGAACATTTTGTTCAAAAGTATGTATAATATTTGAGCAGTGAGCTTAAGAGCCGCAGTTTTATATCCAAAGAGCTGCAGTTTGTCGAACTATGGTTAAGAATTTTTGATGTAAATCTACTTATTTGATTAAGTGATCTTAGAATTTTCAGTACTTCAGTACTTTATTTCTTGACCAAAATCATCCAACACACCTAGATTTCTGCCATTTACGACTTCAAACTGAAAAAATATGTTTTACTGATTTAAAAAAAAAAATTTGAATGAGAAGCTTGTTTTTTATTCAAACTATAAATTAGATGAAAATCAAATAAATTGAAATAAATTGCGCGAAAACTTGTCTGCAACAAAATGGCATACTATATCATTGCAAAAAACCTTTAAATCAAGTTATTTTTTATCGATAAATTCAATGGAATCAGGATTAGAAAAGGTGAAACAACTGCCATCTTAAAAAATTTGTTTTTTTGGTCTTGTTATCTTTCGGACATTTGATTTTTTTTTTAAATTTACATAGAATACTTCAAACTTTATTTATTCCCCCCTTCGGATGTTTTGGATATTTCGGAAGGGGTAGGGGGCTGACAAATAAAGAAATTGATATTTGTTTCAGCCTTATTCATATTTTAACAAGCATAACACATAGTGGTATACCATACAAAATTTAAGTTTGATACGCTATTTCAAGTACCATCCTAATCATCTCGTATTACACTGAATCTTGATGACCCAAAAGGTATCGAACAATTTTCTACATCAATGGCTTCTAAAAACTCAATGTCCACAGATAATTAAACCTTTTTTACATAAAAAGTTCTAAGGTTGATAGGACATCAAATTGGCGTAGTCAGCAAAATTATTGTTTTCACCAGTTATTTGTTATTTACAAAAACATGAGATTTTCACCCTACCGTACACGGGGTAAGATTGATCACTTTTTTCATCATTTCTCGATTATTTTTCCTGTCAAGAGGAATGTTTCATATTTTTAAAACCAATACTGGACTCCTATGAACGTGAAACATGGTTTGCAGAAATTATATTTATTAAATGAAATGAATTTGCGGCTTTATCGGTGAGGGTTAAAGAGTTGAAATGAAAGACGGATAGAAGAACAGAAGAAAATTCTAAGGTGGTGAAAAGAAATTAACCATAATTAACTGTATATATATATATATATATATATATATATAATATATAATATAAACCATAATTAACTGTATCGAAAAATGTAGTGCCTTCTCTATTGGGTACTACTTCTTCAATACAGTTAATTGATGCGGGACAAAGAATTTAGCATGTGGTCAAGCTTCTATTTCAAATGCTCTTCGCTCTTTTCACCACCTTAGAATTTTCTTCTGTTCTTCTATCCGTCTTTCATTTCAACTCTTTAACCCTCACCGATAAAGCCGCAAATTCATTTCATAAAACAAATTCACGGTGATTTCTCCTCTTAAAATAATATTTATTAAATTTTATCCAAAACTCGATTTCTTCTTTTTTTAAGAATTTTATGCTTTGGGGTAACATTGATCATTATCTATTTTACGGTTTTAACGAGTTTTCCTGATCATAAAGAAAACAAAGCACCTTCATATGTCCCAATTCTTTAAATATGAAAAATTTACCTGAAAATACAATAAAAACTATACCAAAACTATAAATTTACTAAGGAAAAAGTTGAACTGTCACATAAATCAACCTGCTGCTTCTAATCGCTTTGATGTCATTAGGAAGGGTGTTTGTTTGCGAGCCTTCGAAAAAATAGATTTTTCAAGATTTTGAAATAACATTTTCACTTACATTTGAAATTTTCAAAAACAAACCAAGTTTTACCCTAATTGAAACTCTACATGTAGGTTTTTAAACGTAGAAAAAAGCTTTAAGAAATTTTAATTTTAGACCTAGTTATTGATGATTAAGTGGCAAAATTTCATGTTGATCAATGTTACTCCGATTTACGGTACTAAGAAAAAGGGGTAAGATGCAACAAACTCTGTTGTTAATGAAAAATCAAATGAAAACGTTTGTAAATTAATTGTTTTCCATTTATTTGTGAAGCATCAATTGCAGTTATTTTAAGTGTTGTTCGAATTTAATTTACCATTTTTTCTGTCAAAAATGATTTTAAAGAAAAAGCGTAAATTTGTTGCATACTTTTAGGGGTAAAAATACTACAAAATATTGTATTAACCGAAACCATGAAAATAAATCTCAGGATGGATGAAATTTTGTGTTAACAAAAACGTAATGCAAAACAATCATATCCCAGCACATAGAAAAGAGATTTATGAGGTTTAGTTTTGATTTGCATTATTTTTTTTTTTATTTTTGCCTCAGACAGGTAGCTGAATTATAAAAATATTGGTTGTTTTGCAGATGGTTATTTTAAAAAAATTGGTAATTGTCCAAAAAAATATTGACACCAAGATTGCTGGTATAGGATAATGAAAGCAATATAAAGTGTGTAGGTGATTACATTAAGCTTATTATTCATACCGGGTAAAGTTTTTAACGGCATCGAAAAATGTAGAAAATTTGTACATCTATTGCTCGATTTTTCAAACTTGTTATTAGCATCAAGCACTTTTAAAAACTCTTTAACGATGTTTAAATTAGGTTGCCAGAATTTTTCCACTCCCATCCAAGCCTAGCAATCCCATTCCGAGCATTTTTTCAAAAAAAACCTGGCAAAATCCGGGCATGGATTTCAATTTTTCAAATCCAAAAACGGGGCAAAATTTAGGTGTTATCATCAGAGATGCCATTCTCTACCGAGAAAGACGGAGAACGGAGAATAAATCACCCCCGTGCGATAGCTGCAAATCACCCGGGTGAGTTTTTTTGTTTCTCTCCTCACATTATTCGCACCCCGGTTTCGAAAGCCACACACACCTAATTCCAATAGCTCCGGCGTGCGACAATTCGTCACCGTAGAGCACCCCGGTGAAAACACAGGACAGACTGGTTCAAGCGATGAAAAAGCAAAGACAAAAACAAACACGATAAGGGTATATACGGGCGCCAGTATTGGCGAAAAATTGGCCTCAGCCATAACCTCAAACTTTCATGAGCTGACGGCCTCACCAGTGATGCTAGGCGCGTTACTAAAATCAGTATTTGTTTTTTTTTAACTAATTATAATATTTCTGAATTGATTAAATTTTTTAACAATCACAACTAATCGTTTGAATTCATTACGGGGCGTCTCTAATAAAATTGATGAAGATAAGCCATCTTCCGCTAATGAATTTTCAAGGTGAATTTAAAACATTTGAAATATATTTTCATGTACTGCTCGGTAAAGTAAAAAGAGTTGTTTCCAACTTCTAAACGAATGCAAAATCATTCACTGTTACAAAAAAAAGTAAATTAATAAAAGCCACGTTGATGTTGACTATGAAAATAATAGCCTGCATGCTCTGATTAATTATAATATTTTCACATAATTCACTACATCGTTTAAGTGTGCGATACAGACAGTTGTTATTCAGTTCAGATAAATGTTGCGTTTAATTTCATATTCTAATAGAAATCTAGGGGAAAGTTGCAAATTCTCAGTACTCATAAAAACGTTTTTCAATAAAAATTCAATTTAAAATATAATCATTTTCCAAATGTCAATGCACTTGGCAGCCCTGACCACCCAAAAAAATCAAAACACGAGCATCTGTGTGTCGCTTTTCCACAGGGCGAATTTGTCGATATTAGTACCGCAAAATCGCGTTTATCGTGCGCCCTTCTCAAAAATTGATTCTGTTCTCCCATGGTTTGAGGTTAGGGCTGAGGCCTCCTGCTAAGGTGGTGTTCGTGTAAAACTGTCAATATATCCTAATGGTGTGCATAATAATAGCATCAACAAACGCTGAATGTTCCGGGCGAGTGAAACAGCTTCGTATGTGTTGGTAAACGCAACAAGCCAAGCCAGCTGCCGTCGCTGTTGCTCTCCGTGGTGAAAACATTTTTTCACTGTAGTGTGTGTTCGCTCTGTCGTGTTGATTTACAAATTCTCTACAGAGGTTCGGCTAAAAATCTCTGCGGTGCGTTTCAGAGAATCTCTACCGAGAATCGAAAACCGAGCACGTCGCACAGTGGGGCAGAACTGACCAATCGATGGTCAAAACCTCATAACTTTTTCAAATCAAATCCTACTGGTTCGAAGTCTTCTGAAAAGTTGTTCATCTAATCAATATCTTTAATATGATGTATTTTTTTTCATCTAGATATTGTAAAATTTGATCTAGATAACTTTGTTTAGCAGATATCCCTTATCAGCTTGAAGGCTACTCAGTATGGTGTCCCAAAATTGCATTATGTCTGATAATCTGGGGGCTCACCCCCCATACGATAGATTAGGATGTGGAGAAAAAAACTTTTGTATGGGGCCGACCAAAAAAATTATGTTTATAGGTTCCGCAAGCGCGATCTTTGAAAAAAAAGTCCACTTTCAAAGTATTTGATTTTAGATAAATTCTGGGTTCAAGAACTTTCACAAAATTGATCTATTTTATATTTTTTTTAATTTTGTTTGGATTAAATACTACACGTTAAAAATGAAAAATGAACCAAATTTGTTTTGAAATAGAAAATAAGCAAGCTATTTTCATAAAAAAAAAATATTTTTTTTTATCCATTTTTTGAAAATTTTTAGTTTTTAACTGACCAAAAAGTGTACCAAGCGTGAAATATTTTTGATACCAATGCCATCAAAAGATGCGGATTATGTGCAATTAAACTTTGCTGAACAAAGCATGTTGTTTGTATTATTGTGTGAAGAGTTATTCACGGTTTAATCCTTAAAAAATCACAATTTTGGATTTTTTTTTAATTTATCAAATTTGTCAGAAAAATACCTACTTTGAAATCAAAATACTTGCAAAAAAAAAAGACTTTGATGGTTTAAGGGAGTAATCAGAAGGCCATATGGCAAATTTGAGCAGAATCGGAAAACAGGAAGGGGTTGCACTGAATCTCAAGTGCAAAAGGGATTCTGAGGCATAATGTTCTGAAGAAGCATAACAAATTGGGTTTTCATCAAACTTTTTGTTTTTCTACCAATCGAATGCTTGATACTATCAATTTTATTAAAATATCAATTAAGACTAACATTTCACCCAAAGACTGCAACTCGATTGGACTGAAAACCAAAAAGTTATGGCTGTTCAAAGATTTTATATTTGTGGCAAATTGTCGTTTCATACACAATGATTACATTTTACTCATTGCGTTTTACAGGACTATTTGCGATCAAAATTCAATCTTTGAACAGCCATAACTTTTTTGTTTTCAGCCCAAACGAGTTGCACTCTTCAGATGAAATATTAGTCTTAATTAAAATTTTAATAAAATTGACAGTATCAAGCATTCGATTGGTAGAAAAAAAACTACTAGTTCAGACTACTCGAACGAACTGAACAGGTTGAGAACACGCTACTAAGTCAATTTTTTATGCTCGAGTTGCTGCCGTGCATTGAACGGAATTTTGTTCTAAATGTCATGTCAGTGAGATCAGTGGTAACAGAACAAATAAATTCAGATAAATAAGCCATAAACTCATATTGGTACCTCGTTAAACTAATGGATCAAGTAGGCTGTTGCTCAATATGGTAGAAAAAAACATGGTTGCATTGTTTTTTTTTAAATATCAAAACATTCATGTAATTAATTTTTGTTTAATTTTTGAGTAAAACTGGAAGATTTAGTTTTTTTTTCCTTTTGAACGAATGTTGTAAAGACATTTCACAGAAAAAAGTTGAATAAAAAATTCAGTTAGTTAACAGATACTAAGCATCTGAGCAAAGGATTTTGACAAGGTTATAGAAGTTTATATTCCAAAGAATCTTATCTGCTTGTCTGAAGATAAAAAAAAAACTTTTAATAACCAAAATAGTATTATCAAAATAACAAAAAAGAAAATAAGTTTAGAAAAAATTAAATGAACTGAATTTCAAATTCGATTGAGTTCAAGTTTTTCTAGCAAAACCATTTTCAAAAGCAATCTCAAAAGAACGAAAATTGTCCAAAAACATGTTTCACTAAAACGTGAATAACTTTTGAATAGGCAAAAACTGGCAACTACTTTTTGTTTTGTTGGATAGCTGAGACTTCCATTCTCATGTTTGAGTAGAAATGAGAGTGGGGTAACGTGGGGTAACATGTTTTCCAAATGTCCGAATATGATGAAAATTCGAAATTTTTTAACGTTATATGTTTAAGCTCGTAAAAAACAAAACAATTTTTTTTTCAATTCTTCAACCTCAAATAAATCAATTTCATGTTATTCTGAACACATCCATGCTACTTTTTTTTTATTTCTTCAAGAAATAAAATTTTAGTGGAGTATTGAAAATATTTTTTTATTTTTGCGTTAAAATGCAACTGCATCAAACCCCAACTTCACCTACGTAGAGAATTATATGAAGCAACGAATTTTAAGATTTGTTTGACAGATTTGTGATCGGTGTGATGTCTAGTTTCTGAAAAGCATAAATTTATGATGAATTTTGGAAATTTACAAAAAGGGGTTTTGGCCAAGCTTTCGTAGGTTCTGCCCCACTGTGCGTCGGTTATTCTCGTTAGAGAAATTGCAAGCCTGGTTATCATATATTAAAACCAAGGCCGGATTAAGGGGGGGGCAAAGGGGGCAATTGCCCCGGGCCCCCCGACCCAAGGGGGCCCCCCTGGGACTACCAATGAAAAAAAAATATCAATTTACGAATACATTAAGTAAATATATATTCATATATTTCGATTAAATGTTGATTTCATGTATATCTAATATCAATATATTATCAAGAGTCTCTTGTCAAGAGAGATCTCCAGTAGTCTTAGTTCAAGAATTAAAAGTTAAGATTGAAGTTTATACAAATAATAATCATCAAAAAGTAAGATATTAACGAGATTTTTTTTATTTTACTTCATTGACATTGACACTTGTGGATTAAAAAATATATAATCAAGGGCCCCCCGAAAGTACTCGCACAATAAAAATGGCAAAAAAAAATCATATACACAGGAATTATCAACGGTGATAAAATGTATACATCGGACAGAGAACATTCCTTGGCAGGACTTTTTTACAGTCTCAGCAGTAATTTTTTAATAGGCGTTTGAAGCGCTGCCGAATTTGATTTATGGTTTTCCAGTAGTGCAAGTGGGATGCAGCTAAAATATTACCCAACTTTTGGCAGATCTTACGGAAAAGGAGAGAAAAAAACCCTATTTAAGCACAAACACATGCTTGGAAATGAGAGTTACAGAAAAAATAGCAAAACCCTAGCCATGGGCCATGGTAGGACCTTTCTTTTTATCTTAGCAGCAAAAGAGAAATATTTTGAGAGCTTACGCGTACGCCTACCCTTTTTCTTTTTACTTTCGATTTCGCTTTACTGGGTTACTCTCACGCACACGGTTAAACATTCCCACTTGCATCCCATCCCATCTGCACTAGTGCGAAACCATCACCCAAAATCGACAGCGCTCCCATCGCCTACGGAAAAGGAGAAAGTTGAGCTTTCGCACACACACAAACACACCAAATCCATTCGCGTTAATGTTTAAATGATGTTATTGCATCCACCTCACGCACGAAGTTGTACATGCAGATTTTCTAATTTGAATCGTTCTTTGCCTTGTTCAGACGTATTTCCGGTCGTTGAAAACCAAGTTTGAGTGGTGACGCATATTTTTATTTTCTGTGGGTTGAGTAAGCTTAAATATAAAGAAATATTGATAGTTCTTATTCAACTAAGTTGTCGAAAAAAGATACAGTATTTTTTCAAGCAGGGTGAAAAGCACTGTCGGTTTTGCATCGTTGTTAACCTGATTCAAGGTACATAGTTTAATTTCTGTTGAAAAACGTATAGCTTATAATTCTTTTCTACTCAGGTGTTTTAACACACAGATGCCGCGTAAAAATCTTCTTTCCGGAGCTTTAAAGCGTAAAATCGCCAGAGAACGCGATGAAAGACTGGCGAAAGTTGTTTCGAAAACAATTTCAATAACTACTTATTTTGCTAATCCTTTGGATTCCACTAAACCGGAAGATGTGGCTCCTAGTACCTCACAGGAAATTCAACAATCCAACACATCCCTTCAAATAGCACCTGAAATTGAAAGTACATCTAGCAAATCTGATGAATTTCCGTCAACATCCGAAAATGTTTATATACATGAAAAACGGGACACTATTGAAGATTCTATGGATGAACATTTTAACTTTGAAGGTAATCATTCTGGTAAATCTCTTTATCACTGAAGTCTGATTTTATGCTTTGATTTCAAATAGATCCAGCAACGTGGTTTCCTGTTCGGGATAAACATTTGACCTTCTGGTCAATCCGGAAGGAAATATGCAACAACAATAAAAATGAAGCCGATCTCTATCCAGAATCAAAACGCGTTTTCAAGATAGGTGAAACTTCGTACAACCGGTTCTTTAACAGCTCTATGTTTTACTTGAAGCACGATAATGGAGAACTTCACCTGCGGAAGTGGCTAATCTACAGCAAATCTAAGGGTAGTGTGTATTGCTTTTACTGTGTCTTAATGGTATGTATGTATGTATGTATGGTTCCCCCATCGGTAGCAAGGTCCTGCCTATGTCTGTGTGGCTTGGCCTTCGAATTTCTTCTAGGGCTTCCACGGTCCGATGGTTCGTCGAAAGAACGCATCCAACCCTCAGAAACCTACAATGGCCGGCTACCCGTGCCGCTTGCAATAATTTCATTGGATTATCCCCAGATGCATTCCTTCTAAATATGTAGCACAGATCTTGAAAATTTGGAAAATTACGTAGTTTTTAGAGATAATATGTTGATATAATAAACGATAGTAAATTATAATATAACATAAGTAATGAGTGAAAACAAATTATTAAAAATGGTACACAAAAATAATGAATATAAAAATATAGTATTGTTTAAAAAGGATACAGTTGTGAATTGATAATCAGGTGTACCAATTTATTGCACAGCTATGTTTCTGTACCGAATATGAGAAGACGACGTAAATATGAAACGATCTCACCAATACTTCCGTGTACTCTTGTCTGGATATCCATCATCAATATTTTCGTTGTCACTCGCCATGCACGTTTTTCACACTAACATTTTTGATATTCACATATTCATGCTATATTGAAAGCATACACCTCCACTAATAAACCGTCGGTCCACTCATTTTCGAGACCTCTACTGTTCGACGCCATAATTGACCAAAATATCGCTTTTACACTTGAATTCATTGTACTACATACTTATGCGTTATTGTTAAAAAAAACTACGCACATGATCTCCAATTTGAATAATTCTGGCCAGTACGAACCGCATGCCATGCCATCAATATTTATCGATTTTATATTTTCGGACCATTGCACCAAAGTAGGCTGTGGTTTTTATTTAACGCATACCGATGCCGGGGCAGAATCCAATATTCACGAAAACAAAGCCAGATTTTTGTTTCGCTGGAAGCCCTAAATTTTTTTCCACAGCCAACTAAT
Source organism: Uranotaenia lowii (assembly GCF_029784155.1). Taxonomy (NCBI): domain Eukaryota; kingdom Metazoa; phylum Arthropoda; class Insecta; order Diptera; family Culicidae; genus Uranotaenia; species Uranotaenia lowii. Next base: position 65,589,234 of record NC_073691.1, on the reverse strand, counting down.
ATGCACTCTTCATGTTGTTACCATTTTCACAATGTCACAAATTGGTAAGCAGCCCGATTGAGAACTATTCCTTGACATATTCACATCACCACAAAAGAAATCAACCAACTCACGAACGGATATAAAAACAACCGAACCGTACGCGACGGCTGCTCAATGCATACTGCTTTTACTGTGTCTTAATGGTGAGTACAAAATCAGTCTTTTCGTCAGAGAATGGATTTAGTAATTGGAAAAAAGCTGAAGATAAACTCAAATCTCATGAACGCAGTGATGAGCATCGACAATCGGTGTTGAAATTCAATTGTCGATGCACTGAATCATGTCAAGTGGATTTGAAGCTTGAAAAAGATATGGAAGAAACAAGAAAGTACTGGCAGAAAGTTTTACGTAGGGTTGTTGAAGTCGTTCGTTTTTTAGCCGAAAGAGGCTTGGCTTTTAGAGGAAATGACGAAATAGTGGGATCTGCAAGAAATGGAAATTTTTTAGGAATTATCGAACTTTTGGCTAAATTTGACCCTTTTCTGGCAGAACATTTGCAAAATCACGCTAATCCAGGAAAAGGAAAGCAATCTTATTTATCGTCTACGATATACGAGGAATTGATCCAGATCATGTCCAACGAAGTTAAACAGAGAATAAATGAGGAAATCAAAGCCGCCAAATATTTTTCGGTGTCAGTGGATTCAACTCCTGACTTAGGTCACACTGATCAGCTAACAGTGATTATTCGTTACGTTTTGTTTGGTAAACCGATTGAAAGATTCCTAATATTTTTGCAACCCGGCTCGCATAAGGCTGCGGACCTTTCAAATGCTTTGCTGAACTATCTAAAAACTGAAAATATCGATTTTGCAAATTGTAGAGGTCAATCTTATGACAATGCTCACAATATGGCTGGAAAATACTCCGGAATGCAAGCGAGATTATTGGATATAAACCATCTGGCAACGTTTATCCCATGTGCAGCCCACTCATTAAACTTGGTAGGTGAATCGGCCGCAAGCTCATGTTCTGCAGTAGTTAAGTTCTTCAGTTTCATCCAGAGATTGTACGCATTTTTTGCTAATTCGACTGATCGCTGGCAAATTTTTTTGAGCACATTTAACAACGAAAAACAATTGACATTAAAATCTTTGTCTGACACGCGCTGGTCTGCTCGTGCCGATGCTGTCGAAGCTCTTCACCAAGGATATGAAAAAATTCAAACAGCGCTAAGGATTCTCGAAAACACCGAAGATAAGGCCCCGTTAGTTCGACACGAAGCAATGTGTCTAGCTAATAAAATGGACGATTTCGAGAACGCTTTACTAACCGAAATTTGGGCAAAAATTCTCGTTCGATTTAATCTCTCATGCAAGGCGCTTCAGGGATCAAACGTGGATTTGTTGAAAATTGTCAACATATACGATTCTCTTGACGTGTTTTTGAATTCTCTACAAGCAAGATTCGAAGAGCTGGAGCTTAAAGCAATGCAGTTGGTTGGTGAAAAAAAATATAATGATAAGCAATCTAGAAAGTTTACTGGTGCCGCTGATACAACAGTTTCGGAAGAAAGATTTAGAAATGATGTCTTTTTGGCGCTCTTGAACAACATCCAACAAGCTTTGAAAAAAAGACGCGACGCTTACCAAATTGTCTACAAGAGGTTTTCAGCTTTGATAAACCTTTGCTCTTTAACCGAAACTGAAATACGCTCTGAGGCTGAAGAACTTATTAGTTTTTATCCGAACGATTTGAATAACTATCTCCAAGACGAAATGATCCAGTTTGCTGAGTTCGCTAAAGCGAGATCGTGTTTAACACCAGCGGAACAGGCGTTATGCATACATGATTTAGATTTGGCAGATACTTTCCCAAACGTGAATGTTGCTCTCCGAATATATCTTAGCATGATGATGACAAATTGCTCCGGAGAACGTAGCTTTAGTAAGCTAGCCATAATCAAAAATAGGCTTCGAACTGCCACTACGGATGAACGTTTGAGTGCTTTAGCATTGCTGAGCATTGAAAGTGAAATACTGAGGGAAATTGATTTTAATGATGTTATAGAACTGTTTGCAGATGCAAAATCCAGAAAACAAAACCTTTGTTATCCTGTTATATAGTTTGTTATAAATAAAACATTTTCTTTAAATGATTACTTTGTATTTCGTTTTATTGGATTTTCTCTAATTATTTGAAATGGTAAAAAAACCTGACTATAGAAGGGGCCCCCCGGCTAAATTTGCCCCGGGCCCCCCGAGGTCTTAATCCGGCCCTGATTAAAACAAAAAAAAAACGCAAAAAATGAAATTAATATTTTATTAATGTAATTGCAGACTTCCAAAAAGATTTTGGAACACTTAAAAATTTAAAGGTTTATAAAAGTAAATCAGCGAAATTATTTGAAACAACCGTTAAAAACTTCCATACCGTTAATCGATTTTGATGAAACTTACTCAAAAGCTTTGATTTTTTTTTGGTTTTTTTGTGAAAATTGTGAAAAAATCCGGGCAATAACCGGACTTTTTTACGATATCCGGGCAACCGGGCCGGACCAGGACTTTCTCGAAATTTTGCATCAAATATTCGGGCAAACCCGGATAAATCCAGGCAATCTGTCAAGCTTATGTTAAAAGCTATGTAATCATCAATTTGTTATTATTCTATGATAACCATCCACCATGAATCGATCATATCAATTCCTCGTTTGACGGTATATACATAAATTCATTCAAAATCCTTCCCAACCTTCAGCACCACATATTGACAAAAAAAAACCCCCTAATGACCGTTGTTACGCTTCATCTCATGATCACTCAAGCCGTTTAAGGAGTTTGGTACATCAATTTTACTTGGTCTTTTGTGGCGACGGCCAAGTAAGGTTCCAATTAATATTTTATAATATGGCTAATGCCTCTCCGGCCAGGTAAGGTGAGATCAATTTGCACCACGTCCAATTATGAGCTTATTATAATGGGCAAACATTTGCTGGAGTTCTACATCTCCATTATGGCCGTTCGGCTTCCGAAACTTCGTTTCTTACATATGATTTGCATTGGCTAGTTTTTGAGATGGACCGTTGACGATTTTCATTGAAAACAAATAAACTACGGAAACTTCGGTTCGATTTTTAACGGTTTAGATTTTTTTTTTTCAAATTAGTTGATGATTTAAGTGAAATTGTAACCTTAACAGTTTTCAAATAAAAAAAAACCTTAAAAAATATAACGAATCATTTACCTTGACTTTCACATTCGGCTGCTCTTAACGACGCCCCAGTGATTTGACGTCAATCACCTGCCGGTTTTCAATACCAAAACAATTCTGTTCAAACACCAATAACAAACACAAACCGATCGGATGGAACATTGGTATTTTATTGAGTAATTGAGTGTTAGGAGATATAATTGATGAAAAAACATTTTCATCTAGCTCTAGATTGGTTTAACCTAGGTGGAAACGAAGAGATGAAGATGAATGAAAAGCACAAAAAGAAAACATATTGATGAATTTGCCAATGGCAATGGCACTACAATAATGATGATCATGATCGACTGTGTGAAGAATGATACTAGACAGGTACTAGAGTGTATTATCCGAGCTGCATGGCATATGGCAGTCATTGCTAGCGGCACTACTTCCACTGCTGCTTCCGCCGGAAAGAGCAGCCGATGCATCCACCGATCCTTGCGAAGATCCTCCGGAAGATCCGAGCGAAGCATTCAGCACCAAACTGGTAACCCCACCAACGATCGAGGACACGATGTTGCCAATGAACCCGAAGAGATCAGAACCCTGGGATGAGATAACAATAATATGGAAAGTTTATGAAACATTTTGAAACTTCAAATTAAGTGCAATTTACTTTTGATCCAGTATGCTCTGCAGCAGGATCACCCTTTCGTTTGGCTTCCTTCAGCCCAGACAGGAAGTTGTTGATGAAAAGTTCTGGTCTCAGTGGTAGATCTTCGTCTTCGGGATCCTGAAGTGTTAAAAAATGGGATATCCATTTAATACATATAAAGTATGATGATTGTAAGGAAATTGAGTGGTTTACTGATTTGTAAATAAGTTAAGCCAATACATATGTACACTGCCGGCTTTAAGTTTGTGATTACCCCCTCAAAAACATCCAAATTTTGTTCAGTCATATCTCAGTAATCTTATGATATATTGCATTTTTTTATCTCATTCAAAAGATGATGAGAAAAATCTTGTTCGATGTATTTAGCAAAAGGTATATGTTCAATTAACATAACTTAAAGTTTGTTTAACCTTCCCCTGCCATTCGGGACAATATGATCCGACGCAAACTTTAAAATCGTCATAACTCTTTTGAAAAAAAATCGGAAAAATATGAAATTTGGAACATATTACTAAAACCACGAGAACCTGTAGAAAAAGCAACTTCCGGTGACCACCGGAAATGCTACAACTGGCAAGCCGAAAAAAAAAGTTACACATAAGCCGTTCGGGTCAATATGACCCGAGAGTTTGCGCGCGTTCCCCTGATGATATATGTATGTTAACCGATTTTCATGATTTTACATCCATTAGTTAGAAAATTTTTTTTAGTTTCTGAATCTATAAAATTTCAGTTGATGTAACGTCTGGATTCTGCTCCGAATGAAAAAAAACACCCGAAAATAATGTCTTCTCAGAATTCCCATATCTTCTAATTGCTTTGGCGTATTAAAATTATTTTATAAGCTTTGAAATTGTGAAAAATAAATCTTTTTAAACATTTAGAAAAATTGAAGGTCATATGGAATTTTTGGTCGCTACCGTGGAATTTCTGAAAAAAGCTTCTTTTTTTGAACTTTTGCTTTGCAGTGTTGTATCTCATTCTTAACTGAACCGATTTCCAAAATTAAAATTTTATTTTTATTATGATAACATGATCACCATTTTCACTGAATATACATAGTATCTCAAATATTACTGTTACTCGTAATAAAAGAATGAAAACCAGAAAAAAAAATCGTAGTTTTCGTACCCAGCTGTTACGATGCGCGCGTTTCTCATTTTGTTATCGCGATTCCTTAAAACTTTTCATGAAACCTGCCACTTTTTACCCAATGATAGATTTTAATCTCTACAATCGATTGATATGCTTTTGATGTGATTTTTTAAAAATTCGTAGCAACGTATTCCGAATTTACTAAAAGATGTAGGAATTCGACCAGATTTTCATACGTTTTGTAGCAAGCAAGCTCAACCCCCCGGGAGAGCTTAAATCGAACAAAATCCATGACTCTCCCGGTCGTGCTCTCGAAATCTGCCTTCCTATAGCATACTGAAGGAATCGCCCTCATGGCTACGTAGGGTGATTTGTGCTGATACGTATGAATACTTTTAAGCAACTCATAGCTAAGTAACTGTCATTATCATTTTGATTGTTTTTCAGCTATTCAAAGTTACAGAGACCTAGTTCAGAAATGTTAATGGCATTCGCGACTTTATCAACGTTGCACAGTTGGCGGATCGTTATTGAAAAACTATCCGGTACAACTGTATTCGATGTATACTCTTGGGCTCGAACTCGCGGACATCTGCTCAGGAGACAACAGACTTGCCAACTGAGCTATATCACAAGCCCTTTTCTCGTATTACAAATAACAGTAATATTTGAGATACTATAAGTATTCAGTGAAAATGATAATCATGTCATCAAAATAAAACTCAAATTTGAATTTTGAAAATCGGTTCAATAAAGAATGAGATACAGCGCTGCTAAGAAAAAACGTTACCTCTTTTAAATAGTGAGAACTTTTTTATCCGGTAATTCCAAGATTGAGGCCGAAACTCCCATGGGACCCTAAAATTTGTATATATTTTTGAAAAGATTTATTTTTTACAATTTCAAAACATATAAAAAAAATTTAATACACCTACATATACTGCAGATATAAGAATTTTAAAATGATGTCTTTTTTCGGAAGTTTTCTGTTCAAAGCATTCTATAGGTCATCTGCTAAGTCAAATCGATTTAAGTTTTATATATTCAAAATCTTGAATAAATTATCTAACCAATGAATGTCATAACTATCGGTCGAGATATGTGACCAGTGGAACGAAATCAATTTAACTAGTCAAAACAAGCGAAAAATAATTTGTTCAAAATTTTGCGAACGGCTTAGGAAGGTTAAAGTTGGAACATTAAAAAACAATCGCAGATAAAATTTAAACCCAATTATCTCAGAGTGAGTGGTGGGAACCAAACTTCAAGTTTGAGTTGCATTCGAAGCCATTTTTTTCATACTTATCGAAACACATTTGTTAAATTTTTAGCAAAACAATTTTATAGTACCTAAAATAGATAAAATAGCTACTTAAGTTATTGACCAAAAGTTTTGGACCACCCCTCACTATGTTGTATCGACCAAAAGTTTGGGATCAGTCTTCCAAAACATGCAATTTTATTTCGTGAGTATCTATGTCGTCAAACAATGTATCGCTGATCTGATGAATTATATTTAAGTTCATGAGTTGTACTTGAACTTTAGATATTGAGTGAAAATGAAAAAAGGTACAATCTGCTGTAAGTATTAAAAAAATGGAGTTGAATTACAAAGTTATCTCACTTTTAAAAGTAAAATATATCACGATCTATAGAGAAGCATGAAGAGACTTGATCCTATTTCTTGTTTTCATGATATATTTTCGGAAAAAATAGATACTTGTCGTCTTTTACAGTTTCTGACAGCATGGAATATCATATTTCTATGCTCCAAAAATGACGTCAATAATTAATCTCGTAGATGATTACGGAACATTTTCGTGAACAAAACCTCATTTTTCATTTTTCGGATTGAAAACATGACATTGATAATTTTGGAAACAAGATTGAGAGTGTATCTCAAATCTTTCAGAAGTTTTTAAAAAATTGATGTTTTGAGCAACTTACTAAGTAGGAGAAGTTAGGGTAAATATTTTGAGAAAAATTAAAAAAAATAAGATACATTAAACGCTATATAAAAAACAATTTATCAAGATAACGATAACCAAATATATTCAATTCTTGAAATAAAATTTCAACCTTTAAACAATTTGAAGATTACAAATTTAAAAAATACCTTGTCTTCGTTATGATGAGAATAGTATGACAGAAAAATGCAAAGATTTTCAACAATTTCAAGCATCTCAAAGTATATTATTTCAGTAAAATTCCACGTCGAGTTACATATTAAAATGAAGAACAAAGTTTCAATTCTTTGAATAAATAAAAAGTAGCTGCTTAAACGTGCTGATGAAAAAGTTATTCAAATTTTTGTGAGGCATGTTTTTGGCGTTGATCATGAAATTCAAATAATTTTCTCAGTAACTCGATCTCGATTTACTATTGAGTGTGAGATTTAATAAAGGCCGTACCAAAATAGTTAATTTTATTTTGATCACAAAATAATAAACAAATAAATAACGTTTAAAAATACTGATTAGCATTTTAACAAAAATTAAATAATATAAAAAAAAGTGTCAATTAATTTCAAATTTTAATACGGATTTGGGAGAGAAGATACAATGAAATGCTACAAAAAATTCGGAACTATCATCACTGAACTGAACACTGCTTCTTATTCAAACAAACTATATACAACTTATTCATTACAAAGCTTTTGGAAATAATTCTAGTGTTGCCGAAAGCATTTATGGTTATTAAGATTAGTTTTTTTTTAATTTAATTACAATGATAAATTCAAATCCTAAAATCCTAGAATTTTCAAATGTTATCTATAAACCGTTAAATCTTTTCAATTTATGTTTTGCGTAGAGTTTGGAAGAACCTTTAAACATTTATTATAAAAAGTTTTTGATTCGATACTTTTTTAGATAAATTTTGTCCCTTTCAAAAATGCTAAAGCTTAGTGCATTTAGAAACGGGACAGTTACGTATGCGTGTATCTCAAAAACCATTCGTTTGATCGAAATACTTTATATGAAGGAAATGAAGGTAATCTTATAATAATTCATGAACAAATTAAAAAAAATATATTTATCGTTTTTTGTGTGAAAAATTTCTTCTTTATTCTTGGTATCTCCCGTCGCCGTCGGCGCACACTTTTTTCAGTTATGATATTGATCAGTTTTTTTTCAACTTATACTTCGTCTAATCTGTATGTTAGGTGGCTGCATCCTCATCCTTCAACTTCTGCTAGTTTTCGGACCAATACTTCTCATTTTGAAGGAACTAAGGGCAACTTAGTGGATACAGCCGTTTCGAAATTAACAAAACTTTAGGGGAGAGTGGGGATACTTGATCCCCTTTTCTTATTTTCACCATATCTTTTTGGAAAAATTTAGCAACCCGCCGTGTTTGACATTTTTTGACAGCTTGTAACTTCAAGTTTCTATGCTCCAAAAATTAGAACGATACTTGAACCCGTTGATGAACTAGAAACATTTTCGTGGGAGTAAAAAAATTGCGATTTTTCTGAAGTTAGGGGAGACTTGATCCCCTATTGAAGGAGACTTGATCTTTTATTCAGGAAGCCGTAATCCTTGTATAAAAATCAAACAAAACCCCAAGATAGAATGTTATTTGACTATTTTGGTCATGTTTGTTCTCATTTCACAATTTATAGCAGACATAAAAAGAAAATTCTATAGCTTTGTCTCAACGCTAATAACATTGCATACTTAAAGGCGCTATTTTTTATAATTAAGAGAAAATTAATTATTTTTGCTTTTTTCTTCAGACAATTGTTTGATAAGTATTAGTTTTTGGATAAATATTAGTAATTTCGTAATCAGAAGTCATAACGATCAATTCAGAAGAAAAATATGCCGTTTGGAAGGGGGATCAATTGTACCCAACTCTAGGGGATCAATTGTACCCATTATCAACAGTTTAGAAAACTTTTTCTGAAAAAAGTTGAGAGTTTTCCTTCGCTTTGAAAATACGGCATTATGAAGTTCATTTTACGCTCGAACGATGGATACATTGAAACAAATATTTTTTTCATAATTTTCCCATGTAAGGAACATTTTGAAGTGATGAAAAAAGATCTTCAAGTTACATTTTCTGAAATTTTTCAAACAAAGTTCAATTACTCAAACAATTATTTTGTTAAAAAATTTTAAACTACTAGCATTGTTATTTTGCTCATTTTGGCACATTTTTCTAGAACATTTGATCTTTGTAAAACATTCCAGTTTCGAGATATAGCTAAGGAATCAAGTATCCCCAGGGATCAAGTATTCTCATTCTCCCCTATTATTTTCGAGCCATTTAAAAGCGTTTTAAATGATATTTCTGCTGGAAAAATCTGTCAATAACGAAGTTAAACCATCATGAGACTGAACTCAAAGAATAATCGGTTAGTATATATCGTAGGTTGCGAAGAGTATATAGAAGATTACTCTTTTTTTGCTTTTAAAAACAGCAAAAACCAAAGCTTTCGTTGTAAAATTTCTTGTACTTTTCCACAGGAGCGGAATTTTTGCAAATCACTATATTTTATACAAAACAGACAGCAAGTACAAACTTTATTCTGCTAGGGACCTTGCCACGAGCAGACATGTTAAAAGAGTCAAACGCTGAAATTTGTTTGAAATAGAGTTTTTTATAAGTATTGTCGTTCATAAGAAACCATCTGTCTCACTGCTTCGGTACCGGCTATACAGCTTACGGACTCTGGAACTAGCGGAAACTTGTTGTTCGAGGTTAGGTTTGAATGACTCATTACTAGGCAACACTTTCGGGTTATCGAAGAAATTTTTTTGAAATGTTCAATCTTACTTCTACAATCTTCACTTAGTTTTTCGCTTATTAAAAATTAAAAATTCTGGTAAGAAACTTGACTTTCCTGATGACCCTAAACCGTAATTGCCGAACATGTGCTTCACTCCAATGCTTGATTTGAACTTTGTGGACATTTTTACAGTGTTTGCATACTTTTCTACTACTCGTACACAGTAATTCTTTGAACAATCAGCAACCAACTGAAAATGATGGATACTGCCAATTTCTTTTCTTTTCCTCTTGCATCGTAAATATCTCAGAAACGCGTAAATTTAAAATTTTGATTTTTTTTAAATAAATCTGATAGTACTTTTTACAGGCAGCAAAATGCTGTCAAAATTTTGAATGTGCGATAACCAAATGAGCTATCAGTAAAAGAAAGTGTTGCATTTCTAAAAAAAAACTAAGCTTTAGAAGCTAAAATTAGTCGATGAAATATCTTTTATTACCAAAAAGATTTCATCCGAAGACATCAAACCTTTATGGATTGATTTAAAGAAGTTGCGAGGTTTTGTCCAGCACCAAGCAGATTCTGCCCACTGTGCGACGGTTGCTTTAAAAATTGTAATTTTCTGGAAGTTGAAAGAGACTTGACCATTTATTCACTTGAATCAAAAATGCATAAACGAATGATTAGAGATTGCCATTTTGTTTATTCTGCTTTTCATGTCATAATTTATTAAAGACTGTATCACTGAGTATTGGGCCGTTTTCTCTTATGTATTACACTGCCTCTAGTTTTTTTTCGAGAAACAAATAACAGCGTTTTGATCTGTAAGATTTGTTGATCTAGTGTTGAAATTTTTGTCAGGATCGTAACACCCGTTAAAGCGTATTAATACGGATCGCGAGAGAAGGAAAAATAATTCTGCACAACCACGTAATAAACCCAACATAGTCAGGAATAACTCTCGAGATCGAAAATCCATGGAACCTTTCCCTTAAGGTTTGCATGGTAACATTTCTGGCCGTTTTTCTATTTCAAATAAAAAGGAAAAAAACAGAAAACCTCGGGAAATACCCCTTTAGGGAAATGGTCCAGATAGGTTCAAATTAATTTTTGGAATAAATTTGCCCGCAAGTCGATGATTTGGCAAGCCAAATTGTACATATATTTGACAGTGAGAAATTTGGTTTTCGAAAGAAAACTTAAATTTTTATCACCGGAGCAAACATGTATGGACAAGTTTGCAAGTAGGAACTTCTTCAGGAGATAGCTGCAAGTATTTTTGTGAATCGCTGCCAACGGAGTATCATCCACGCTTGCTAGCTTGGCAACTGGATCTCAAATGAGGAACTACATCGCCGGTGTCATCAAAGGGCGCTAGAAATCGAGATTCAGGAACGTAAGTGGAGATGGATTGGGCACACGCTGCGAAAAGATGAGAACGAGATTTGCAAAGAGGCGCTTGAATGGAGAGGTAGACCCAGTAACTTGTGACGGCGAAGCCTAACCGCCCAAATCCGAACTGTCGACGAGAATCTTGACTGGGACCAGGTGAAGACGCTGGCTCCGGATCGTAAACAGTGGAGGTATTTTAGCACGGCCCTCTGCGCCGTAAAATCGCCATGGGACCATTCAGTTAGTAAGTACCTTAAAACGTGGTAACATTGATCACCGGGGTAGTTCTGATCAACATGAAATTTTTCTACATAATCATCAATAACTCAATCTATATAAGCAAAATAGCCAACCTATTAAGGGGCGTATTATCCAAAGCGCATTGAGTTAGTTTTACATAATCCGTGATGGAGTTAAGATAAGCATTCAAAATTATTCTGGTTAATCCGGGCTTGCTCTAGTTTACAATAAAATTTTCCAGTTCAATGTGGCCGGGATGCCTCGATATTGTAAAAACTGTCCGGATTTTTCTCGGTTATTTGGAAAATTGAGCAAAAATCTAAAATCCAGTCTTGAAATTTTCGCCAAAAAAAAAAAGTTTTGTGAAAGTTTGTTTCATTAAAATAAGCGATTTGTTTTTTTTTTAGATTCCTGATGTGTTTCGACAAAACTGTAATCATTTCTCCTTACTCTCAACTGTGGAAAATTTCAAGATAAGACGGAAGGCCTTAAAAATCTGTATCCCTCTTACTTGTGCATTCAAAAAGTTTAATAAAAAAATTATTTTTGGTCAATGCAGAGGGTGAAAATTAATGTGGAAAAATTAACTGCAGGTATAACATAAATGATCAGTCCGTATAAGATTCACCCTAGACTTAGCACGTCATTCGGTATGCAAGCAAAGGTCTAGCAAGCAAGGAACATTTAGTTCGACCAAAAAGAAAAGTTCAACCAATTCAAATTAGCTGCGTTAAAGTCATATCTAAGATTTTTAAGAATAAAAAATGTTTGTTTTGTTGAAACTCAAAAACTATCGTTTAAATTATTAAAATGTTATTGCAAGCTTGGGCCAATTTGGATTTTTTCCACTATTCCCGGAAATCTGGAATGTTTGTTATTCGAATTTTTTAAATTTCATGTAAGACGAATCATTCCATACAACCCCAATAATATGAAAAAAAAATGCAGTTTCACTTCTATTTTTTGTTAATCCATGTTGAAAATGCCTATTTGAATTGATTTGAAGTGCAATATTGCCAATTTGATAAATTTATGACGTCATAGAAGAGTTTCTTTTATTACAAAAGTCTGCTACCGAGAATGCTTAGAAATTAAAGCAATTGCTTGGAGATTTGTATAGCAATTGCTTCAAATTTGGGCTGTATTCCTACCAAACTAGCTTGTTCAAAAGGTAAAAGATTCTGTCTGAGAAAACAGCTGTCAAAACAAACTTTATTCATAGCAACCGAAGCAATTGCTTGAAGTGAATACTTGCTTAGCAAAAGCAGTTTTTTTTCCATACCACCTAATATTTACCTGCAGCCATTGCCCTATTGCCTCAGATTATTGTTATTGTGTTAATGTTTCTATGAACGAGCCAGACCTTCATAATCGTTAGAAGAAATCGAGCTATCCAAAAAAACCGATTGTTTTGTTTCATTATTTCGTCCAGAGAAACTGAGGAAATCAGCATTAAGCAGGAAAAATTCAACAAATGAAACTTGATAGATCAGTACGGAGCTTGAAATCAAGTCTTGTGTATAAAATTTATAAACAACAATCACAGTCAAGATATCACACAAATAACTTTCCATGAACTACGAGAAACTCATTACTTTAATGATACTAAGTTCAAATTAGATGGGTTCGATTAGCCTGTAGATTGTTGGCAGATTTGTCTTCTTCAACTATGCTGTTAGCAGGGCCGTAGGAAGAACCGACTCATGGGGGGGGTTTTCATGACCAATTTTTTACTACGATATTTTTTCTTAATGAATGCACGGATAATAAAAATAAAATAGAATTTCCTATACTATTTGATTATTTAATTCAAGTTCTTTACATATACCTTATATTCTTAAATCTTTGAAATGGTAAGGTAAGATATTCATTTAAGGAACCTTTTATTTTCAAAAAAACTTTGAATTGGCACAAAAACACTTGTGGACCTAGCTTTTCATTTGATTTTAGCAAAGAGAAAGTTTTTTTTAAGAAACCTTGCAAAATAAATTAAATTTTCAAAAGTAAAAGATTAAAATTTTGTGGTTCTTATCTGTTTCTTGTTAAGTCATTCCAAGTTTTAGATTTGAGTTTGAAATTTGAATTTTGAAAAAACTGCAACTGCAATGTTGAACAATACCCAAAAATATGTCCCTGCTATTTGTTTTTAGAAAGATAACAGACAAATTTTTTCATCGAAAATCAATTCCATAATAATAACTCTGTGGATGGTTTTAAGAAAAATCAAAATCGCATTTTTCTTAACAAATGACAAAACTGACTCAAATTTTAAATTAAATTTGTAGTTTTTAGCTGAAATATGTATTCAAAATGACTTGATGAAGAATTTGATATTTTTAAATGAAACTAACAATCAAAATCTCTTTCTAGAAATTTATACCTGAACTCAGAATTTTAATTTCAGAGTTGTTTTCGAATTTATATGTGATTTCTGAAATAAAAATTAAAAAAAAACTATTCCTGAATTTTGATTCCAAATCAGCATTTCCATTACAAGCCAAGAATTGGTTGGTTTTTGTTTTGAACTCTCAACCATGAACCTATCATTTTATTTCTGATGTTTTGGGTTTCAATCAGAATTTATTATTTTTATTATAATCTCCATATGACTTGCAAATTTAAATTTAAATGCGAATTTAGAAGAAAAAAAAATGAATCTGATTCAAGTTTTCAATTCTGACTCGCCAATTTGAAGCTTTATAATGTTTGGATTTTGCAAAAGAAATTATTTTCATTATTTTTAAAATGGAATTTTGAAGAATTGAGTTTATAAACTTCGATTGAAAAAAAAAAACTAAGATGGTTTCTAATTTTCTTTGATTTTTTAATGTGGAAAGTTATCATTCAAATATTGAAAACGCATATGAGATTCAAAAATCACGTATCCTCTTTTGATTGAAATATAACATAAATTTGATCGATTTCAAACAGCTTTTGATTTCAATTTTTAATGGTGATTCGAACCAAAAATCAAAAATTCTGGATACATAATCCGAAATATGTAAATAGTGCAATAAAGATTTTAACAATATGAAACTTTAACCTCTGGAATGAGTATAATCTTATTTAAAATTTAGTTTCGAGAAACAAATTGCTATTAACAAGCAAACAAAATTTGAAAAATTGAGGCAGAATTCAGAACCGAGGATTAGTTTTCAAGGTTTTGGCATTGTTTCTGAGTGAAGATTGTTACTCATGAACAACCTTACTGAATGATCAAAATTTGATTAAGAATTTAAAATTTTGAGTGTAGAGTAGAATACCTCGCTTGCCTTTCTGAACCTTCATGGGGGGGGTTTAACACCAAACCCCCCCCCCCCCCCCCCGTTCCTACGGCCATGGCTGTTAGTCAAAAAACTTACAGCTCGGGGTTTCATTTTTTTATCTTTATCACCGTCATCTCGATTCAAGTCGACCATTCTTACGGTCGTTTTCGGTACGTAGCTTATGGAATAGTCCTACCAGATACCATGCATGTGACATGAACGACGACGGATTGACCGTATTCATGCAAATGTCAAGTTTTTTCTTCGCTGTTCAAGTAGTGACATCAAATTACAACCGATTCAGCTAAATGAGTGACATTCATCGGCTGAAGGTGGATCGTTGATAAATGCTTCCGGACGTCGTCACTGCATGGTTAAATTGAAATAGGGGAACATGCCCTATTATGCGCCACCTAAGCGAATCGCTGATTTTCTATGTATTCCACGTACAAATTGTGTTAAAAATGGGTGTAATCGTTGAAGAAAAGTGTTTTCTACAAATTCCTATGATTTTTCATTACTCAAATTGCTATAGTTTCTTCAAAAACATGATTTTTTAAAACCATGTTCAAAGCCACAGAACAAAACTGTGTTGCGAATACGCGCCGCTGTGTATTCAATACGCGCCGCTGTGTATTCAATACGCGCCTAGCAGCCGAACACACCCGAGAGCAGCCGAAGACCGAAAACACACCAATACTTACAGATACTTTGACTGAAAAGAAAATCAAAATGGACTAATAGAAATTTAACAAAAAATGAAAAATAGATTTTTTGGGCTGAATTAACGCTCAAAATATGGTTTTAGACTTTTTGTTCATTTTCAATGAAAATTGGCCTTTTTGAAAAATCGATGCTATTTTCAGCGTACTACGATTGGCGCGTTATAAAGAGCGCATGGGCCGTGATAGAACATACCCATGAAAAGCATATCTTAGCGAGTTCAGTATGATTTTTTAGCATAAAATCATAATTTAGATTCTCCTCTATCGATGTGTCAGAAAAAATTGTCTTATTCGTTTTTCTCTGCTTGGTGACACCTTATTAAAAGTGTTTTAAAATTTAGATCGAAATGAAAAAAAACCTAAATTGTGAAATTATCACGACACAGGGGCATTTTAAGGAAAAATTCATACTTGCCATGACCAATCACAGCATTTAAAACAAATTGGTAATATTTTGCAGGCTTAAAATGTTTCAGATTCTTCAGAACAAGAGTGGCGCGTATTAGCCACATGGGGCGTTATATGAACTTTTCCCCTATTTTTTTTTATGCATCAGAAAGGTAATTGAATATACTGAAAGCATGAAATACTCATTGATTGAAATGCAGTTAAAAGCCCTTAATGGGCTGACCGTAGCAGTTGTGTTGATGGTTTGATGTTGCCTTAAAGCTTGAAATTAACCTCCACATGGAAGCTTTTATGAGATGAGTTCAAGGGGTTGGCCCTCCTCCAATGAAGATTGCTTAGAAATGGTAATGACTTCGAATCTCAATAGTTTTCTGTCGATCTAAAAGACGATTTTGAATAGTTTTATATGTATTCATTTTGATTTATAGTTTTAAAATCACTGTTTCACATAAATTCGAGAGATTTTCCAGATTTATTTTCATCAAAATATTTTCAAAATATTGCAGTTATAAAATTTCGTGGAGCTTATTATTAAAAAAAATCAATGTGCGGCCCCTCAAGGAAAATTTATATTTGATTTGGCTCGTTGGTTCAAAAGGTTGCTCCCCTTGTTCTAAACAATTTCAACCCAAAACTTTCTCGCTTATCACGTGACATGTACCTTAGTATCTACCTACTAGTTTTACAAAGTAACGAACAAACTCTGCCAGTAGGTATTAGAAAAAATGTTAGGACTACGTCATGGAGGTAAATCGCTGATACTTACGCATAAATACAAACCATTTTAAATTACATCTTTGGCAACTTGTAAAATGAGTCTTGAAAGTTGCTTCAAGCATTTCCGTTATCTTTACTTACAGAACTAAGCGCAGCAATCACTGCACCCAAGAAGTTTCCAAAAAATGCACCATTGTTATCCTAGAAGAAAGATTCATTTTCTCAATACTTGGGTTAGGGAAGTTTTTGTACACATGATCAGTATTTAAAAGACCAATATACTCACAGCACCTCCACCGGAAAACCCTTCAATGGCAATACCGACATAGCTTCCCAAAACTTTACCAAAATTCTCATCACCCTAAGAAATACGATAGTAGTTGTAACGTCAAAAAATTACATTTATGTAGTTTTTTTTCTTGAGTGCAACTTACACCTAGTAAACCTGCAATCAATCCTGTGCCCGTTCCCAACAATCCAGGGATGTCCAATCCATCAGGCTGGAATATAAAATTTATAAAATTATAACAAAATGTAAGTTTACGGCTCTCGGCATATGCACTTACTCCAAACAAGTTGGTCACGGCAGCTGAAATGGCTCCAACCAGGGCACCCACATCTGAGCCTTCGTCGCCACCGCTTAGTCCAGCAATCAAACCCACCAATCCTCCGGGAGCTTCTTCCTGCGATTCGGATTCCGATCCATCTTCCTTGGAGTTGTCAAAATCCACCGATACAACAGTGTCTCCACCATTTTTATTATCGTCCTCAGCTTCGTCTTCACCATCGTCCTGCCGTCTCCGGAAGAGTGAATCGATGTGATTCTTGAACAAAAAAATATGCTACCCATTAGCACCCGAAACTTATCGATTAAACTCAAAGTGCAAATCCCCTTCCAATCATAATACCTCCAAATCGTTCTGAACCACAGTTTCGTAGAAGTTGTAGTCCGGCATCCGGTTTCCGATCAATCGTTTCACGGCCATGCCATCCAGCTGCTGCAGCTGCTGTCGACCATTATTGGCTGCATCGTGCCGTTCCAAGTACTGGACGGTTTCTTTGACCTTGCTGGACAGATTTTTCCGCATGCCGTTGATGTGCCGATTTACTTCCCGTTTGATCTGCCTCAGATCGTAGTCTCCGGTGGTGCCATTTTTCGGACTTACCGTGCCGGGGTTTTTGCGCAGCAGCGGCAGATGAGAGGATTGTTTTTCTCGCTAAAAAGTTGGTACAACAAATGGAGCAGCATTGAGGTGAGATCAAGCTTATTGGTTCCGGTTTGCTAATGGAAGATGTGAGCTTATCCGTCATTTTGAACGATATACGGTTTCAATAAAATGAAAACTAAATCAATGACTATTTGAAAAAGTTTCATAAATTTTCAAGCTTTTTCAAATAACCTTGTTTATTATTTATCATAAAACGCAGGACTAAACTTTAACAAAACAAACTTATATCTTAAATATCCAAGCTTTCCTTATCGTAGTACTCCATAATTTTTAAATTTTTCCGCCCCATTAGAGTGTTCAAAAAACAGAAGTGGTTGATCAAGAACCGCGATAGTATAAAATTTAATTTTTGTTAATTTTCGCAGTGAGATTATTTATCACCTTTTCGATAGCCGCTAAAAGAATCTCATTCTTTTATTTCTTCTTATCATTATTATAGAGTTATTAGGTATTTATTCGAAATTGAAATTTTTTAACTGAAGGTCTTTCATTTTATGACTTGTGATAACTTTTGAATATACTGTTGTTCGAAATTTCATGATTTGATTTATCCATGCCTTTGATTTGGACTCCGTGCTTCCCAAAACTGCTTTTTCTGAACTTAAGATTCTGAAACTAGCGATACCATTAAAATAAGAAAATATGCAAATTTAAATTTTGAAGTATCAAGTAACATAGCATGAATCTTAAAACAATGGCTCTGATCGTACGCCGTACGCTTTACAATTTAGGGTTTGCCAAAGCAAATGAAAAGGATAAGCTCAAACAAGGCCATTTTTCGCCACAAACATTTAAAAAAAAATTAATTTTTCTTCATGACACTTTAAACCCCAACGTGCTGAAAAAGTCGATCCTAAAAATTCAAACAGCTATAACTTTTAAACCACTGTTCCAAATTTCACAAACTTGAATTTGTTGAAATACTCGAAGTTGTCCTGTGTATAGGTAACTGCTTTTGAATAATTACCATAGCTTCCTCAACGTTTTTCAATGATTTAACCCTCATCCGCATTAGAGTGTCATTTTGACACTATTGCCAGTTTGAAGGCTTGTAACTTTTTTATGAAGCTTCAAAATACAAAAATTTCTTCGGGAACCCTAAATGAATTCAAAAGTTCTTTAATATTGCATCTTTACTTTATTTATGTACGAACCCTGGAAGCCTGGACAAAAAAACTCCCTTTTCCGACTTAGAGTGTCATTTTGACAATCCAAAAGTAAAATCTATTTAAGTCGTTTGAATTATTATGGATTTCATATAAAATCAATATCAATAGAAACCTTGTAATGTCAGTAAAATATGTTTAGAACATTATATATAGCTAAAGCTTATAGTTTTCTCGTTATTCTGCATGAAAGAAAAAAAATCCGAAAAAACATGCCTCAGGAAAACTGCTGTAGTTCATATATTACACGTCCAAAAAAATATTTGCCTTATGCATATGAAAGCTGAAGTTAATTTCTACATCATGAAACCAAGAAATATTTTTTCAATTTTTTTTTAATGAAATGGTCACAAAAAGTTCAAAAAAGTGGTCTGAAAAACCTACTTTTCGTTAGATTGCTAGTAAAAACTGTTTGAGCGGTGCTAGAGCTTTTGTAAAAAATATCATTACAAATTCTATTCTAATTCTGACATTTTGTTGACTTAAGATTTTCCATGCAACAAAAATTGAATTTACTGGAATTTTGCAAAGTTGACTACTTTGCGCGATTTTTTCACAAGTTGAAATTTCATCTGTTTGCTCTCCGAGTAGGTACGGTGGGCGGTGATTTGGACAGAGAGCGAAGCCGACAGACGAAATAATGATGCGTGTCGTGAGTTTCTTGGTTGGAAATTCTCTCTCGGCTTGGCTCTCTGCCCAAATCACCACCCACCGTACCTACGAGGAGAGCAAACAAACACGTTTTGCTGGACGTGCTGCTTGTGGTTCTTGAAATTCAGGAATGATCTTACGTTTATAATTTTCATATTTTTGTGAAATCTCACAGCGTGAATTGTTGCCCCTCACTAGAATGTAGATTAAATGTGCTTTCCAATGAATATACTTTTGATTGGTCCAAACAAAGTAAAAGCACTGAAAATCCGGGTACAACCTGACGGTGGACCACAAAAACAGATGAAATTTCAATTTGTAAAAAATTCGCGCAAAGTAGTGAACTTTGAAAAATTCCAGCAAATTCAATTTTTGTTGCATGGAAAATCTAAAGACAGCCAAATGTTAGAATTTTAATAGATTTTGTAGTCATATTTTCTTCAAAACTCTACCATCACTCAAAAAGTATTTACAAGCAATCGAATGAAAAGTAGGTTTTTAGACCACTTTTGTGAACTTTTTGCGACCATTTCATTAAAAAAAAATTTAAAAAAATATTTCTTGGTTTCATGATGTAGAAATTAACTTCAGCTTTCATATGCATAACGCAAATATTTTTTTTTTGGACTTGTAATATATGAACTACAGTAGTTTTCCTGAGGCATGTTTTTTCGAATTTTTTTTCTTTCATGCTGAATAACGAGAAAACTAAAAGCTTTAGCTATATATATAATGTTCTAAACATATTTTACTGACATTATAAGGTTTTTAGTGATATCAGTTTCATCGTAATCGGTTAGATATGAAAAGAGTTATGACGATTTTTGCTTGGAGTGTCAAATTGACACTTCTAGTGCTGATTAGGATAATGAAATCTAATGCGGATGAGGGTTAGTTTCTCAGCAAACATTTAAGAAGGTATAGCGTGGGAAAAACAGAATTATTCAAACAAATAAACCAGATGAAAAGATTGTATTAAACTTACCAAAATAGCATATGCTTCAAATGTGAAGGCGATACATCTACAATGACAAAACTCCAATCACGCCACAAAAAAGCAAAATAAACGACTTCAAGCAATTTGATTTAAACGAAAAAAAAATGTGAGGTGTTACACGCTTTTGGCTATATGCTGAACTGAAGCAATTTTTAATAGCGTAAGCACTCATGATATTCCGGACCAAAGTTTTGTCCACCGGATCCGTTTTCCGCCCAGATTTGTTTTTGTCCACTAAGCTTCTTTCCTATCCATACTTCCGAATGGTATTTCAGACCGCTCCAATGCTTACTTCTTCCGTTTTCGCCAACTTACTTATTTAAATGTTGGGGATAGCACATCTTTCAGTACAAACTTATATTCCAGTCAATTGTTGCGATTATTTTACCTCATTTTTTGCAAAGCTTTCGGTAGTATCTGCAGGCTTCACATGTTTTTTTCAAATAATATTTGGTATGGGACAAAAAAAATCGATCCTTTCCGCTTGGACAATTAAACGGGTTCATCTTATTTGATACGATCTGGATTTTGTTGGATCGGTACCAAGCCATCGATTCATTTGAGAAGTGAACTGGTAAAAAATCAGGCTTAAACGGGCCTTCTCGGACGTTTTAAGTTTTATGAGATGGGAAATTGGTGTCAGGTTTCAAATTAAGGCTCAGGGGTCGACCCCTTTGGTCGTCCATATTAATTTTTTCCTTTTTTAGCGATATTGTCGTAAGTATGTATCGAATACATCCTATCGTCACGGTGCCTTAGGATTGGGGACGATAGGATGTATGGCTGGAGGGAATCTCAGTCGCTAACGGAACCTGTGGGGCACCAGGGCGCACCCCACAGTATACAGCCCTTACTGTGTTACAGCAGGGCACTGACACAGCTGACCTTTACTTCCCTAGCTACTCGTGGGATCAAAATATGTACACAAACAAACAAATACAAAACAATACGAGTGCCGACTGCTCGTCTCAGCCGGATAATATGGAAGTCACAGAAGGTGAACTCGAAAGACAGCTCTCTAACGAGTCATTCACGGGAGTGCCATCCATCTCATCTTCCGCATTAGATTCACCTGCGGAAATGAACGACGAGAGCGACGATGATGGGGTTAATGTCACCATCAAAACAGCAGAAATGCCGAAAAAAGATAAAAATCTCGACACACGGCAGCTAAGTGGTGCGGCCAAGAGAAGGCTAAGAAAGCTTATGGCCAAGAACGTACCATATGAAGAGGCAATGCGCCTAATTTCCACTGAAAGGAATACGCCCCCTGCAAAAAATGTAAAACGGGCGCGCAGTGGAGATAACGATGGTTCAAATAGTGTGGAAAAATCGAGAGCCAAGAAGGCCAGAGGGCCACAAGCCCCTGCGAGACAGCCATACGAATCAAAGCAAGTTCGACCACAGACCAATGAGGGTCGTGAAGGTCTACATAGGGCCAAACGCCCAATGAGACCAATAGAGAAAATTAAAGGCAAGTCCAAGCAAAGACCCTCCTATAGTGAGGTTGCTGGTTCTGTGAGGGTAGGCATATTAGCCAAAGATTACCCCAGCACACAGCTGAAAACAGAACAACTGAAAATGGTACAGCAAGCGATTAAACGGGCTGTTCTCGGTCAAAGACAGGAGAAACTTAAACCGAAGTTCGCTCAATGTTCGTACAAATCTGGTTTCATGGTTGTGACGTGTCTTGACCAGGCTACATCGGACTGGCTAAAGCAAGTTACACCATCAATCAAGCCATGGGTAGGAGCTGAGCTAGTCGCCGTTGGAGATAATCAAATCCCAAGATCGGAGATCCTGAAGGCTCACCTACCTGGAGCTGCCGAGGACGATATCGGTACGATTCAGGCTACAATTGAAAGCCAAAACGATGAGCTTAGCACTGAAAGCTGGAGATTCTACGATATCCACAAAAAGAACGAAGCTCTCGAAGTGGTTTTCACCGTAGACGAAACCTCGATGAAAGAGTTGGAGAAGAGGAACTTCGTCATATACTATGGATTTGGTTCCAGTAAAATCTGGAAAATAACCAAGAGAAATCCAGAAAGCAGAGCTGTTGAAGGGAACACCACCGATAAAGCTGCTCAAGGACCCGGGCAGCCTAAACAGGGCCTTGTAAAGGACCAGTCGGCGAAAGACCAGGTCCAACCCACAGAAGGGGAGTCGATTAGCAAAGGAAATACTTCGGCAACACTCGATCTCAAAGAACCAGAGTCTAAGGACCAGGGCCAATCTATGGACCAGGGACAAGACTCAGGGACAAACGAGATAAATGAGAATAGCCCCAGTAAATCCAATGCAGATTGCTCACCGGAAGGGACTAGGTTGTTGAACATGGGCCCACGCTTGGAACAAGATCAACTTAAACCAGGCCCGAGTGGAATGAGCAGTTTTAAAGGTAAAGTAACCATCAACAAACCTGCAAACAAAAAACTATCAAGAAACCCTAGCACATGGAGCAAACCAAAAGGAGGAAAGCCAACATGTGCAAATGGCAAAAAGCCGGTGCTTTGCCCCACCACCACGGGCAAAAAACCCCAAAAATGAGCACCCTAAAATGTGTTCAGGCGAATCTTCATCATGCTGTAGGAGCCTCGAGTACACTACTTAGAAGATTCGTCTCCGAAAACCTGGACCTTGCCTTTATCCAGGAACCTTGGGTTAACAAGGGTAAGGTACAAGGGCTTTACACGCCGAATGGTAAGATTCTTTACGACGAAAGAAGCGCTCACCCAAGGGCTGCTTTACTAGTTAATAAAAGAATTAAATTTACTCCCTTTACAGAATTTATCGACGGAGACATCACGGCTATACGAATGGAAATACCGACACCGAAAGGTAAGCACACGGTAAGTGTAGCCTCAGCGTATTTCCCGGGAGATAGCACCGATATACCCCCACCGATGGTAGTAGAATTCATGAGAAAATGCCGGGCACAAAACCAGCAGTTTCTCGTCTGCTGCGATGCTAACGCTCATCACACGCTGTGGGGAAGTACAGACATCAACAATAGAGGTGAGTCTTTATTAGAGTTTCTTTCACAAAATCATGTTGAAATATGTAATGAGGGAAACAAACCTACGTTCACAACGGCGAACAGACAAGAAGTCCTCGATTTAACTCTATGCACACCACTGCTTCTAGGGAAAATAAATAACTGGGAGGTGTCGGATGAAGAATCACTGTCTGATCACAGACATATTACATTCGACATAGTGGGAGGAGAAATAATCAGGGACATTTATAGAGACCCTAGGAACACCAACTGGGATCTCTACAAACACACACTTGAAGTTTGTAAACCTTTGTTGGATGTGAAAATACGAACAACAAAGCAATTAGAGGAAGCTTCAAACAGTTTTACCAATAAGATCATATACGCTTTCGAAGCAAGCTGTCCACTGATGGAACGTGTTTCAAACAGAAGAGTTCCTTGGTGGAACAGACAACTAGAAAAGTTAAGGAAAAAAACAAGGAGACTTTTCAACAAAGCAAAAGCTGACTCAAACTGGGATGACTATCGTAAGTCCCTAACGGAGTACAATAAAAATATTCGTAAAGCTAAGAGAAGTAGTTGGAGGCACATGTGTGAATCCGTTCAATCTACGCCAGAAGCTGCCAGGCTCCAGAAAGTTCTATCTAAAGAACACTCAAATGGACTGGGTCAATTGAAGAAAAACAATGGGGAGTTCACTACAGACCCAGAAGAAACACTTCAATTACTACTAAGTACGCATTTCCCAGGATCCATTGAAGGGATAGAGATTGTAGACACTCCGGCTGGAAGACCCAGACGAAATGTCAGACGCGAGGAAGCTCTCCGCAAATCGCGCGCAATCTTTAAACCGTCAATGGTTGACTGGGCGATAAGTACATTTGAGCCATTTAAAGCTGCTGGTGAAGATGGAATTATACCAATCCAAATACAGCAAGCAAAACAAATGGTAACACCTGCCTTGGTAGAGATGTTCGTCGCCAGTATGACCCTCTGTCATATTCCCACTCAGTGGAAAAAGGTACGAGTTATCTTCATCCCGAAACCAGGGAAAAAAGATAAAACTCAACCAAAGGCATTCAGACCTATAAGTCTGACATCCATTATCTTGAAAATAATGGAGAAGATACTTGACGAGCACATTAAATCTCAGTATCTTAGCTCAAGTAAGCTAAATAATTTCCAGTTCGCTTACAAAAAAGGTATGTCAACGGTTACGGCCTTACATACTTTAACACAAAAACTAGAAAAGACCCTAGAGGCAAAAGAAATAGCACTCGCTTCTTTTCTAGACATTGAAGGGGCATTCGACAACGCATCTCACAGTTCAATCGAAACAGCTATGAAAAGACGAGGATGCCACTCGGCAATTGTTGACTGGACTAGTACCATGCTTATAAATAGAACCATCTATGCAAGCTTGGGAGGACTTACAATCAAAGCCACTCCAACAAAGGGATGTCCCCAAGGTGGGGTTCTATCACCGTTGTTGTGGTCATTGATCGTGGACGACCTCCTAAACAAACTTGTATCTATGGGTTTCGAAGTTATTGGCTTTGCAGACGACGTAGTAATAATAGTTCGGGGAAAATATGAGAATGTGTTGTCAAACAGAATGCAATCTGCACTTAACTACGCACTATTCTGGTGCAGGGAAGAGGGACTGAACATTAACCCTTCCAAAACTACTGTGATAGCATTCACTACGAGAAGAAAAATTGCACTAAAACCACTAACATTAGACGGGGAAGTGCTAAACTTCGAATCACAGGTGAAATATCTAGACATCATACTAGATTCAAAGCTATCATGGAATCCGCAGATAGAGCATGTAATAGCCAAGGCTACAATAGCTCTATGGGTTTGCCTCAAAGGAGTAGGGAAAAAATGGGGACTAAGGCCGAAAATTATCCATTGGATATTTACAGCTATAATAAGACCCAAAATCTCGTATGCTTCTTTAGTGTGGTGGACCAAAACTGTGCAAGCTACGGCCCGGAAGAAACTAGCGAAGCTTCAAAGAATAGCAACCCTAGCTATAACTGGCGCTATGCGAAGCACATCAAACGAGGCTCTGAATGCACTACTAAATATACTGCCACTACATCAATTTATTGAGTTAGAGGCAGAACGTAGTGCCTTGAGACTCTCCAAAAACAAAACTCTCTATGAGGGGGATCTTACAGGACACCTTAAAATCCTAAAGATATTTAAAATAAACTCACTTATTGTGAAGAACGATGACTGGATGGAACCCGTTTTCAACCTAGACATACCATACAATGTAACTATCAATAATAGGGACGTGTGGGAGTCAGGTGGACCTGCGGTTCCTTCCGGATCAATAAAATTCTTCACTGATGGGTCTAAAATGGATAATAGAACTGGGGCAGGGGTGTTCGGACCTAGACTCAGGATCTCAATTCCTATGGGAAACTGGCCAACAGTATTCCAAGCAGAAGTTCAAGCAATTTTAGAGTGCACTTTAGCCTGTTTGAAAAGAGGATACAGGTACACAAGTATCTATATATTCTCTGATAGTCAGGCCGCTCTTCGAGCACTAAGTACCTTCACATGTTACTCCAAGCTAGTATGGGAGTGTATTGTTGCACTAAGAAACCTGGCCATACGGAACAGAGTATTTTTATTCTGGGTTCCAGGCCACTGCGGTATCCTAGGGAACGAAGAAGCAGACCAGCTAGCTAGGGAAGGATCTCAGGGCCTGTTAATTGGACCTGAACCTTTCTGCGGAGTATCTAGGAGTGCCTTGAATATGGAACTCAAGAACTGGGAAAGCACCACTATTGTCTCCAACTGGAGAACAGCAGAGGGAGCAACTCAGGCGAAAAGATTCATTGAACCAAGCGCACGACTCTCCAAAAACATGTTGAACTTAAGTAAGCACGAGTTAAGTACTTACACTGGTCTATTGACAGGACACTGTCCAACAAAACAGCATCTCAAAAGGATAAACATTATTCAAAACGACGACTGTCGGTTCTGCGGGTTCGAAAAAGAAACTGCAGAGCATCTCTTATGCAACTGCTGCGCCCTCCTTAAGAGGAGAGAGCGTGTTCTTGGGGCAAAGTTAATAAGCGCACAAGACATATGGTTGCATATCAGCCCTAAGAAGGTTATATCATACATCTTTGATATCATACCCGATTGGGATAAAATGCTTAGTCAGCAATCAACTGTCACTTCAACCCATAGTGCAGGTGAGCCTGATAGCATACAGTAACGCGGGGTAATTACCACAATAGATCAACTACTGGTCGCAGTGGGCTCTCCCCTACAAGGAAAAAAAAAATGTATCGAATGGAAATGAAACTTTGTACCAGGAAATTTTAAGGAGCATTTAAATCAATCAATTTAAGATCGCAATTGAAAAAGGGTCTTCCATATTGTTTGTTTTCGCGATATTATTATAATTATTTATCGGATTGAGATGAAATTTTGCAAATAGAGGTTTTGAGAGAAGAGCATTTTATTTAGTGTATAAAATTTAGGGTCACAGGTCGTCGAAAGTGGTCGTTCCTATTAACTTGTCTCTGTATTTTTTTAAATATTTACTAATATTTAATGCATTGATATGAGATGAAAATTTACCCACAGGCTATTGATTTAGGCATCAAAGTCTGCTCGGGTAACCCAAATCCAAAATTCAAATTTAGGATCTCTTCAGAATTGCAGAAAAAACGATTTCTGAAACTGAATTGTGGTTTAAATTTCAAATCTAAGCCAAAAATATAAATTTATTTCAGAACCCTCAATTAAAAAGCTATACATTAAATCTGTTCTTTTGGGATTCAATCAGATTTTTCATTACAAATATTTAATTTTAATAAGATGTGCGAATCTCAATTAAAATATTAGTTCAAAACGATTCCAAAGATTCAGAGATTTTCGTTATGTTTTAAATTTGAATAATGATAAGGTTCCAAATAATATTTCAATATCTTGTTTATCATATTTTTTTTAATCGCAGCACAGCTTTCTTGGACACTGAGTGAAATTTGTATAAGCATTTCGTTGCTGATCTACAGTTTATGTTCCGATGCATGTTTTTAAGATATTTTTGTTAGACATTGAATAACGGGAAACTGAAATGTTGTAGATGAATATTTGAATTACGTTGCGAGACTTCTAAAAGTGTTATTTTTATACAAATCGGTTGAGGATAAGAAAGATATAACGATTTCAGGCAGAAGTGTCAAATTAACACTCCATGAGAGTTCCCGAAAAAATGTCTGGGACGCATGAGGGTTGAAATAAGCTTTCCATGTCTGTTATGTTTTCCTATGTCAATAAGCCTGGAACAAATATCAAAAACTTTTTTTATAACCCTCCTTCCCACCCTATTAAAATTTTTCGAAAATCCACGAAGTAAAAAACTAAAGTTTGGGGTATTTTTGTTGATTCGTAGTTTTTCAATTTTCGATCTAAAATAACTAAATTTTTCGATTTAGTGGAATAAAGATCGAAAGCAAGTTTGTTGCATGCAAGCTTTTGTCCAACTTGATCCAACATGATTTTTTTACTATCCCTAAAGAGAAACTAATAATATTCTATCAATTTTATTGAATGCTATAGAGACGAACATTAAACTTATATAAGAATCCTTGCCAAAACGTTAACGGGCCAAATATTTGTAAACTTTTTGATCGTACACAACTCTATTTTTTATGTCCTCACCCGCAATCGCTATATTATAACCAACTGAATAGCTTGAATTGTGCCAAAAATCATACGGAACATGAAAAAATTCAGTCAACTTCCTATAATATTTAAAAAAAATTTTAAAATATAACTAAGGTAATAAGACTTCCAAAAACTTTCAAATCAAATCTAAATATTGAACACCAAAATTGTTGTTGATGTTTGGGGGGATTTTTTTTTACAAATATTTGTGATCTACAACAAAGAATGTCCTCTATCTGGTTTTCATTAAATGATTTTTTTGAGTGAGTGGAAAACTTTTTTTTAAAGTTACGTAACGTTTCGGGTCATTTTTCTTCGTCCATCTTGTAAAGAAAGGCAGCAGAAGTTTACTCCATTCGACAAGCAGATGTTTAACTCACCAAAAAAAAAAACAATAAGTTAAAACCATTTAAAATTCTTTGAAAAAATTCTTCGACTGGATTTTTTCCTGTGATTTTGGCAACGTTGTTCATGAACAATGAACCTACTCAGGAAGCGTTTATGCAATTTGCTAAATATTTTTATATAACCGTTTGATTTTTGGAAATTTGTTGAAGAAAAATTAGATTTCAGAGAAAAACAGGTAAAAAATTCACAAACAGAGCATACATGATTAAAATACGTACGTAAATACGTCTTGGTGGTTGAGTGGTTAGCGTGGTAAGACGGTAATCGCTGGTCCACTGATGGCATGGGTTCAATTCCCATCTCGGTACTGGGTGTTAAATGTTAATCTTAAGTTGTCCACGTGATTTATTTAGTCTGCAATAGCCGCTCAGTGTTGCCCTGCGATGTAAATCTGGAGCTCCCTTGCTTTACTTTGAGGATCCGGGAAATTTTTTGGACAACGAACGTTTCATAAAGTAACAAATTTGCAACAATTAATGCATGAAAAAAGTGAAAATCGTAGTATATACCTATTAAATTAAACATCATTTGCAACTGTTTGAAATTATTTTAAACGGAAAACAAAGAAATCATGGAATGAAAGGTTAAGTCAGATATAAAAGAAAGTTAGCATTTTTTTATAATTTTTAAAATGATTCTCAAGTGGAAAAATCATCGTGATGTTCTCTTTGCTACCAGCAATGCATCCAGATGGCTAAAATTCAGATGGGAATTGAGTAATTGTCTCTGGCAACGATTTGACGGCTATGAGAACGAAATTTTGCGCTCTCTTGCATCCTTCCGGTAGGTACGAATAAGGTGTCGGATAGCGCCCAATTTGTGAAGTTATCGTCGCTTAAGAAATAATACAAATTTATGTATGTATAGGGAAAAGTGTTCCTAAATGCGCATACAGCCTTTCGACGAAATGGTTGATATATCAACATATCTTATCAGTGCAGCTGGGTGATCCGCTTTTGACACATAACATAAAAACTTTTTATTGATATACCATGGCAAAAAAGATTAAACTTCAAACAAGATTTTTTAACAGTTTTTTTAAATATATTGAATTCATTCATTTAGCGAAATCATTAATATATTGTAATAAGAGACAGGTTTTGAATGCCCATATCATGCAGGTTAAATGCCTCTTTCATAAAAAAATAGATTAGCCGTATATTTTTTTTTAACTTTTTATCATTTGAACATTTATCATTGAAACATTACAATCTTTAGTGAAAAGAGAAGAGTTTAATATAAATTTGATAAAAATATGAAATGAACAAAATATTACCATGAAATATATCCATCTGGCATTCCTGATATTGGTGAGTATGGTGGGGTAAAAGTACGATCTTAGCGCTATCCTATTTTTAGAAAATTTTGCAGTTGTTTTTCCAACAAACCGAGAACATCATTCGATTCCTTAGACTTTGATCTCTCTTCTAAAAAATCACGAAGATAATCGATCGACGCATTTGACAGCAGTAGTGAAAATGCCTGACTGCTATCAAAACGTACTTTTACTCCACCTCTGGGGCAAAAGTTCAAATGATGTGGGGTAAAAGTACGACCATTCAAAATTCCACAATTCTGCTTGAAGTCAAGAGGAAAATTATTTTGTATCAATCTTTGCCTTCAGCAGCAGCTTCTGTTTTCGCTTCTGATACAAATCCTATACATGGGCGAAAAAACCTGCGCGAATTTGGAGTTCTCCACTAATTGTTCTTATTTAAGGGGTTTACGAAATTCAGTTCTCATCGTATTTGAGTAATTTTTCGCGCGAGCAAGTCATTGTAGAAACAAAAATATGCACTGATGTTTTAAGTGCTTTTTAAAATAAAAGTTAAAACTTTCCGTTCAGATTTAATTCAGTGGACCCTGTATATAATTTGTACTTTTGCCCCATAAAATTTCCATCGAAAGCCAGAATTTCGATTGCTTTAACATGTTTGCCGTTATTTTGATCATTTATGCATAAAAGCTACTTTACCCCATTTTTCAGAGTATTTACAACTTCTACAAATAAAAATTATGTCTTGATGTAGGCAGTCCAAATCTTAACCAACCCACGTCAGAGTTTTGAATTTTACTGTTCTCGGTTTGGGATAATATCAAAACGTATTTTTAACCTACTCGTACTTTTACCCCACCTTACTCTATATGCAAAAGATCCAGTGATAAATACAATTTCGTCACTATTTCAGTTTTGATGTACACTTAACATCAGTTTCTACCATTTTCAATTGAATTATACGAAAACGTTGCAAGTGAAACTGAAATATACATGATATGCGTATTTAACCCATCCGGTATCTAAAATTGGCTATTTTGACTACTTAAATTATAAAATCATTTTCTCAAAAGCTGTCAGAAATATCAACAGGAAAATTGCTCCAAAGTATATAAAACTATGTCGGCTCATGTGTTTATAGATTTCAGGCCCTTATCAATGAATTATGGGAATAATGAGTATGCTCCTTATTATGCGCATTAAGCACGCATCTCCCCTGCTGCCTTCACATTGGTAGGTAAATGCTATTTTTCAACTTTTTTATGATTATTTTATAATGGATGTATATGGAAGGTGTACAAAGCAGCATAAGAATATAGCTACAAAAATTTTTGCTGCGATGTTAGCATTGCCTGGTTTCTGACACAATTGTCAACTACAAAAAACACACCTCCGAAATCCTTTTCATTTCTTTCCGATACTGTTCGTAGCTCATCGGTTTACTAGCCAGCTCCAAGGCCCCATTGAGAATCCCAATAGCAACCCTATCCCGCTCCATGGATTTTTCCAACGCTGCCACTTTTCGAGTTTTCATTTCAAACTTGGTCACATTGTACGTCTGACTAAGATCCCGCAACTGTCGATTGATTCGTTTTTCCATTGCAGCTTCCCCCTGGATAGCCCCAAACAGTATTCCAATCATGGCGACACGTTTCAAATCACTTTCCAGCGTTGCATTTCGAATCGAATCCACTGATTCCGAAGAAGTTGAACTATTGACGGGAGTCACTTGGGGAGAAGGCACTTGAGTTATCACCGTTTGGGGAAAGGACTCAGCTTTGTGTACAACACTTTCAATTATCACTAGAACAAATACAACGATTGTCAGAAACTTCATTGTACCTCCAGGTCAAATGTCACAAATCACTCTGAAGAGTTTGACCCAGTGGAAAATCTAATATATACATTTCCAACGGTGGACATATTCATTCATAGAAACATTATCGACTAAAGAGGGGTCTTCTAGCTGCTGCTGAAAAAGGATATGAGGAAATCTCTAATCAATACATGTCACATGCATTCTTTGGAGAACTCGTCTCCATTCAAGAATAAAACCCCTGATTAGGGCTACAGCAAACTTCAACAACGGCAACAATGAATGTTTAAGCCGGACACGCTTGATTGAAAATCAGTCAGCGTAAATCGCGCATGAGTGTTTCAAGTTTTCCAGCTGCTGAAAAGCAAGTTCTCGTTGTTTGTAAACCATCTTGCATTGTTGGGTACTTAACAATTTGGTCTGCGGACCGTGTGATGGCGTCTAGTTAGGTGCGGAATTCGAAGGGCACGGATGAGGATGATGACTTGAAATGTGTTTTGTTTTCAGAATTTGAGCTTGGCCGTTTGTCGATTCGTTCAAGGGTCAATAACCATCGTTGATAGTGATAGTAGGTAGAACACTGACCTGCCTCATTTTTATGCAAACAAAATGGTTAAGTCGAAAAATTATCATTTCCATTCTGAAAGGTGTCGTGTTCTGCGTTTTTTTTTTTTGCAAATCGAACGTCCTTCCGGTATTTTGAATCTCGCGTATAATAAAAACACCTTAAAACGCAAACGTCTAACGCAAGCGTCGCAACTAGAATGACCAGACCGGTTTTGCACCGCTTTTCATCAGCCCAAGACTCTCTCTCTTTTACTCAAACATTTCTCTCTTTTATTTCGACATGTAGTTGAGCATGTCGAAATAAAAGCTCTTTCTCAAAGCTTCCAACAAAGTAACTGAAATTTACATTCGGAACACTGATACAAATCGATCGATAATTACCATGAAATTGTTCAGGATTGAATCATTCAACGGAATGTTTATTTAATATGTTTTCCTTATTCACTACATTATTCCCCTTCTCTATTCTCGATTTTTTTTTATTCAAATGATCAAGACATCAAGACAATATACTTTACAAATGTCCATTCTAAAGAGGGGGAAATAAAAACACACTAAATTTTCTTTTATCCTAATTTTATGAATTTCCTTAGCAAAGGTGTTGAAGAGCATGTCATATCACCAAATACGTAAGGAGCAAAAAGTAAAAAAACTATCATGAGATTTGTCAAAATTTTTTATGGAACTTCATTTGCTTCTCATTCGTGCTTATACAAAACCTTCACTTGAACTCGGATTCCCTCGTCAAATGTAATTATTCTAGAGAAAGTTAGTTTAATTTAATTTTGTCAGGCAGGCATCCAGAATGACTATTAAGACAGCAAACTATACCTCATTTGAAGCTAGGCCAACGAAACGAATTAACCCATAATTCTATTATTATATCGTTACTACGTGGTGACAGAATCCATGTTGATCTGATTTTTTTTTTTGTTCTAAGATTCATATTCCAAAACTCTTCTCTGAACAAATGTGTTCTTATCATCACCGCATTTTACCATAATTTAATGTTTTCTAAATGTTATTAGCGTCAAAATTGTTTGGTTTTCTCTACAAACCGAAAACGGTTTTTGGGACTTTCGAATCAAGTCTCATATTGTCGATCTTTTGAAAACACTTGGATTGAACCTCCGGAGTATTTATAAACCAATGATATCAAAGTAAATCTCTTTTGACCGTACTAAATCCAATTTTTTTTTTAACTTCTTTTAACAAATAACCACGGGCGATCTTCATTTACTGGTCTCAGGTTTCAAACCGAGAACTCCAGTGTGAAGTAGCGTTATTTATGTTGAACTATCGGTAAATCAGGATCCACTTTGATTTCATCATCGATATATTTCAATGACTCTCTAACACATATAAACCAAGTTCTATATCGCTATTTTTCGAAGAGTCTCTCGCTCTTGCATATCAAATTCAATGATCGATATTTATTTCATTTCTCTCTTTTTTACATGTCTTATGCCACTCACGCGTAGCTTGTAACCTACAATTTGATAAGAAATTTTTTTTTCTTCAGGCTTCAAACCGAAGATTTCTTTTTTTAATTTGTTGTTTTTTCCGTCTCAGGATTTCAACCGAGAGCAAGAAAATTTTGACGAAATGGAAGTTTGCCAGAGAACTAACGAAAATTTTCAAGTATGCCAAGAGTCTCTCGCTCTTGCAATTTCAACGACTCAGAGTACTCTCGCTCTGCCTTTTAATTTATTATTTTATTTTTTTACGAGGCTCAGAGATCTCTCGCTCTGCCTCCTTTCTTTCACATTCATTTTTCCAACTCAGAGTTCTCTCGCTCTGCCATATTTTCCAGACATCATCCTTCAACCTCGAAATTTTCGTCAGTTCTCCAACATTTCCAATTTAACTCCAAAACACTTTTTCTTCTTCTTGAAAACGTTTTTTTTAACACTGAATTTCTTACCGAGCGGTCCGAATACCGACGACGCCATTGTCGTGTTCTGCGCTTTTTTTTTGCAAATCGAACGTCCTTCCGGTATTTTGAATCTCGCGTATAATAAAAACACCTTAAAACGCAAACGTCTAACGCAAGCGTCGCAACTAGAATGACCAGACCGGTTTTGCACCGCTTTTCATCAGCCCAAGACTCTCTCTCTTTTACTCAAACATTTCTCTCTTTTATTTCGACATGTAGTTGAGCATGTCGAAATAAAAGCTCTTTCTCAAAGCTTCCAACAAAGTAACTGAAATTTACATTCGGAACACTGATACAAATCGATCGATAATTACCATGAAATTGTTCAGGATTGAATCATTCAACGGAATGTTTATTTAATATGTTTTCCTTATTCACTACAAAAGGGTGAGTGGATGGACGGTGATAAGCAACGTACTTAATCCTTAAATTATTTACTTCCAACTTTTATTTCGCCTTTCAGCAACATCTGACTAAAGGGTGATACGGTCAAAATTTGGTCAAGGGAAAGCGCGTGTAAATCGGTGAAACCGTTTATTAAAAAAAATCAAATTAAATTTCTTTTTCAAGTTTAATTAGTATCAAATTTAGGAAAAATATTCAGTTATTCTTCCGCTTTTCCAAATCCGAATTGCCGGGCCTTACGCTTAACTCCTGCCATCAGATTTTGTACAGCCACCTAGTCCAACCGGCTCGTCCTTAGTAGTTTTTTTGGTTTTCTTTAGGTTCCGCTTGACAATAGCCCAGTATTTCTCAATTGGGCGGAGCTCTGGCGTGTTGTGAGGGTTCTTGTCTTTGGGAACCACCTGCACGTTGTTGACAGCGTACCACTCCATGGCCTTTTAACCGTAATGGCAAGATGCCAAATCCGGCCAAAACAGTACGGAGCAACCGTGTTTCTTCAGGAAAGGCAGCAGAAGTTTATTCAAACACTCTTTCACGTAAATTTCTTGGTTGGCAGTCCCGGAAGCTATGAAAATGCTGCTTTTCAAGACACAGGTAAAGATGGCTTGCCAAACCAGAAATTTCTTCGCGAACTTTGACAGTTTCATGTGCTTGAAAATATCTGCTACCTTTCCCCTTCCTTTTGCCGTATAAAACTCCTGTCCCGGAAGCTGCTTGTAGTCGGCTTTGACGTAGGTTTCGTCGTCCATTACCACGCAGTCAAACTTCGTCAGCATCGTCGTGTACAGCCTCCGGGATCGCGCTTTGGCCGTCGTATTTTGTTTATCATCGCGATTCGGAGTCACCACCTTCTTGTAAGTCGATAGTCCGGCTCTTTTTTTTGGCTCAATGCACGGTTGTAGACGATACACCCAGCTTATTTGCGGCATCTCGGAGAGACAGGTTAGGGTTTCGCTTGAACCTACCGGCAACTCTCTTTGTCGTCTCAGCGGCTTCCGGTTTTCGATTCCCTCCCGATGCAGACTTCCTGGCTGTCAACAAACGTTCGCCAAACACTTTAATTACATTTGTAACGGTTGATTTGGCAACTTTTAGCGATTTTGCCAGCTATGCGTGCGAGTAGCCCGGATTTGCGCGATGCGCGAGCAAAATTTTGATACGCTGCTCTTCTTCCTTGGACGGCATTTTGACAACTGAAGAGTGAATTCCAAAATCAAAATAGGAGCAACGTTCTACACACACACACCTTCAAAATGAGGGGTGTTCAGGTTTTTTAAATGCAAAATTGAAAGAAATACGTCAAGTTGATATTGACCAAATTTTGACCGTATCACCCTTTAGTAAAGAAAAAGGAGAGAGATTGTCAACTCAGAATGGCCTAGAGAGTGTCGCGCTCGCAATCATCGGCTACACATCTCCCCCTACACAAAAATGCAAAAACAGGGACAATATGATTTGGATTCAAAATTTCTCATTGAAAATATGCACATACATGCATATTTAAATTTTTTCTCAGAACTTCTTCAAAACATTCTTGTGAGCGTCTTAACATATTCTTTTGTGCTTGTTTCTGTAAATAATATTTTTAATCTACGAAACTGAACACTTCATTGTAATCAAACTTGAATTGGATTTTCAATCTTAACTCAGTTTTGCTCTACTCTCAGTTGGCATCTACTTCTCACAACTGATCTTTAAATCATCGCAGCTGAAAGCTCAACTTTTTCAACTTCAACTTTCCGTCTCACAACGCTTGCTTTGTGAGGGGCTCTCACATACGGATGATTAATCCAGATACAACTCTGGATCGTCTCCCAAATTAGATACACGCTCGGCCATATTGAACCATTAATGTTCGAAAAATAACCATAATCCAAGTTCTGTGGGTTAAGACGTTTTATGACTTTTCAGTGAAAACTCATAAAATTAGATTTGGCGGAGAACTTCGGTTATGGTTATTTTTCAACCGTGTTCGTATAGGTGAAAAACGCTTGAAAAATAACTATTTTCAGAAAAAGGGAACGCGATTATTTATTTTGAGAGTAAGAAGGAACATTTCCGCATTGAATTTGATGATTTTTTTTTCACATTTATATTCAAAATTTCATAAAATTTATAAATTTTTATCATTTTTTTTGAACATTACAAAATATTTGAATAATAAAATTATCCTAGCATTTTTTTTTCGATGGAAACTGGAACAGCGGGGGACGATGATGAGTGCGCGGGACAAACAGCATCCTCAATCCAGTTGAATACGGACTGGAATTTGCTCGACTAAGCATCCGGCTCGCGATAAGATCCCGGTGATACATCCTGTTTCCCGAACTAACAAAATATTCAGAACGTCTGCTCCAACTAGTTGCGTTTGTTCTGGAATTTGGATTAGGTATTGGTTGTCTTTATCGGAGAACCTATAAACATAGAAACGAGAAATAAAACTCAAAAAAGGTGATCTCAAATCAACTAACATTAAATAAAAAACACTCACCTCTTACGCCTTGGACTCGATTTCTTCGAAATCAAGCCATCCGAATTTACCTCGATCAGGAGATACTTCCTTGGCAGATAATTTTTCTCAGCCATTCCAAGGTGTTGATGCTTGCACGGACGGATCAGAAATGAAATATATGCTAGAATTTTTTACCATTTTTTTTGGTTTTAAGCAATAACTTTGAAATTGGTTGAAATTCAACAGTTCACTATGGTTAAAAAATAACAATAGTCGTTGTTTTCAGGCAAAAAACCATAAAACGGTTGAAAAAAAAACTCAAAAATGGTTATAAAAAAATGAGCGTGTACTCCGTCATAATCAGTTGAAAACTTGAGCCTTTGATTGAACTTCCATCGCTATCAAATTTCAGTAGGAACTCTCCTCACGACTGGATATTCACGACTAGGAATTTCCATCATGACTGGAATCTCAAGCTTTGATTGGAACTTCCATTCAATCAAACTTCAGTCGGAACCCTCATCACTACTGGAAAACTCGAGCCTTTGATTAGAACTTCCTTTGCAATCAAACTTCAGTCGAAACTTTCATCTCGACTAGAATCTCAAACTTTTGATTGGAACCTTCATCGAAATGAAATTTTTTACGGAACTCTAATCGCGACTAGAATCTCATGCTTTTGATTGGAACTCTCATCGAAATCAAACATCAAACTTCAGTCGGAACTTCCATCATGACTGGAATCTCAGGCTTTGATTGAAACTCCCATCGCAATCAAATTTCAGTCGGAACTTCCATCTCGACTGGGAACTCAAGCTTTTAATTGGAACTTTCATCGCACTCCAACCCAACTAGAATCTCATGCTTTTGATTGAAACTCTCATCACATCCAAACTGCAGTCGGAACTCTTATCTCGACTGGAAAACTGGTTGGTTATTAAAGCACGGTATCAAAGTAACAATCATTGGTTATCTCGAACATCGTAAATTTCTTTGGTGTTACCTATTTAACGTAAATACGTGAAATAAACAATATTAATTTTGGTCCTCCTGATCCAATGTTAACCTTCAAAACACTCTTCATGTTGGTCCTTCCGATCAACCGTAAAAT
The DNA here is from genome assembly GCF_029784155.1 of Uranotaenia lowii. Taxonomy (NCBI): domain Eukaryota; kingdom Metazoa; phylum Arthropoda; class Insecta; order Diptera; family Culicidae; genus Uranotaenia; species Uranotaenia lowii. The sequence continues at coordinate 65,551,096 of NC_073691.1, read as the reverse complement.
TGTGAAATAAACCTCCAAAACACTTCTCACTTCTCAAGTAAATCTTCAGAACACTCCTCATGTTAGTCCTCCTCCCGACCTTATCAATGTCCCTACAAGGATCTGGTTCTGGACAGAGGTTCAGGAAAGTGTTCAAAGAGCACCATATGAATCGTTAGCTTAATTCAAAGTTATTGATTCATAAATTCAAGTGTTTTATTGAATACAAATCAAAAACCTTACATTTTAAGGACTAAAACGTTATGGTTTATTGAGAGTAATCTGTACCAACATTATGTACTTAGAGTTTTTCAATGCGGCATGAGGGTTCAGATGTTACTCAACGGAACCGTATCTAGGGAAATATTTCTACGATAACCCACTAGAAAAGAGGTCAACGCACTGCTTTTCAAGTGTCACTTAGAGTGTTCCATAATTACGCAAAACTGACAGCCGGCAGTTGAAATGGCTGGAATTACCCGAAACCGACCTTGAGCTGATTGCCTCAAAACAAGCTTACTTAATGTAACCCAGCATATCTGCTTAGCTCACATTATAATGCGACATTTGTGGCGTGTGCTATTTCACAAGACAAATCATCGCCGAGATGTACTAGCTCAGCGGCAATAATCGTCAACCAGAATATGAAAGAGAAGCAACGAAAAAAAACGGGCGAAACATCGTCATTTGAGACTGGTAATTAAAAACATTTAACTAACTATGATCACGTGCTATCCGGAGCCCGCGGGGCACTAAGTGCGAAGAACTTCAATTGAAATTGACTGTCTACCGCCTGCGAGATTAAATGTGATGTTCCCTAAAGGTAACAATTTGTCAAACCTAATGGTTTTGTGGATGCTCAAAATGCCTAGCTCGGATTCAAGATAGTTGTCACACTTTGATCATTAACGCAACCGTTGTTGGTATTCTTATTTTGAGGATGATGATTAGATAATAAGGTACCGGGTTATACGGAAAGTGAACCATGTCAGCAAAAAGTATTTAGTAGATGAATTTTGTAGGTTACCTTGTTACCTTTATTTTTAATCCAAGTGGCTGTGCGTATCTTTTAATCCACGCCTTATTTCTATAATATATCCTATGAAATCAAATTAATTAATATTCAGTCTCAAACTTTTGCTTCAGTACTACAGTTTGATAAAAATAACCACAATATATTTCTTGGGAGCCTGAAATACGATTTAAAGTCTGCTGATAAGTTTTGATGCAAAAATCATTTTTGCAGTTAAGTAATTTTTGTTTTATAATGATAATTTTTAGAAAAAAAAATTGTTACTCACTCACTGGTCGGTGATTCAATCAGACCAATTTGGCATTTGTGCATTGGAATTGAACCCCTGTGCGCCGGCGACTTTCACTGACGTCAAATCACTTTGACCAGACATCTATCAAACATCTTCCAAGTTTCGGCATCAGTACAGCAAAAAGGGTTGCCGATTGCCGAGATGATCGATTACGCGCGAAGAATCTTGATTTCAAATGCATCGATAATATAAACAGCTAGCTAGAATAATAAAGGTGTCCACGATGAAATTGCCATACTGTGAAATTGTTCTAACCATTTAAGCGTTGGATAGAATTAATTGAAATTTAGGTGGATTTAGATTACAGTGAGTGCATTGTTTACATCCTGCAAGTTTTAAAGTCCTGTGATCAAAACTCGCGGAAATGGAGTCGAAAGAACAGCTCGTGCGTGATAAAATCTTGTGCATTCATCGCGAGAACAAGTATCTCTAGCATTTTTCCATCGCTAAAACGTTGGGAATCACGAGTTCCACGGTGTTGCGGGTGGTCAAACGTTCCTCGAACCGTTTTATCAACGGAATCCCAGAAGTGAAGGAAAAAGTATTCCGTACAACACCAAAAATCACAACCGCGTAGTTGGGGCCTTCAACCGAAGCCCGAATGCCTCCGTTCGGGATGTGGCTAATAAGCTGCACCTAAGCCGAAGTTTTGTCCAGAAGGCCAAAACTAAGGCTGGGCTTAGAACGTTCAAGGTAGAAAAGGTTCCTTATTGCGACGGGAGGAAGAAAAAGTCCGCCAAAACCCGTGCCAGGAAGTTGTACCTCAACATGCTGACGAAAGTTGAATGCTGCATCATGGAAGACGAAACATACATATGTGAAGGCCGACTTCAAACAGATCCCCGGCAACCTGTTTTTCACGGCCAAGGATAAGTTCAGCGTTTCGGAGCATGTCTGCACTAAGGAGATGTCCATATTGGCGAATAAATTCCTGGTTTGGCAAGCTATCTACACGTGCGGAAAGCGGAGTGCACCTTTCGTGACCCAGGACACAATGAACGGACAGGTGTTCATGAAAGAGTGCCTCCAGAAGCGGCTGATTCCTCTCCTGAACGTCCCAACAATCTTCTGGCCAGATTCGTGCCACTACTCGAAGGACGTGCTAAAGTAGTTTGCGGACAATAAGGTCAATTTCGTGCCGAAAATGTTCAACCCTCCCAACACTTCGGAGCTCCGCCCCTTCGAGAAGTGATAGATTTATAAATTGTGAATGATGGTTAAAGAATTTTAAACGCAGTCAATCCTAAATGAATTTAAGAAATCTAGCGTAACATTTCAAAAGGGCGAAACTGCCAAATTTAAACAAATCGAGTTAAAGGTCATTCTGGATTCACGCGGTTGCACTTTACCTAACTAGCGCGGTTTCATCTTAAAATAACTTAAAACTTTCAAAAAATCATTAAAATTCAATTGGGCGAAACTTCCTGTTGATGCATTTTCGTTGGAACGTGAAGTTACGCCTATTCAAAATGGGGTTCATTTTTCTATTCGTGTAGGGCCAACAGGCGTAACTGAGTTGACCGTGTGTGACAAAACGGCCCAATTAGTTTTTGCGTGTAGGACCAATGGGCGAAACTTCAAATCCAAAACAAAAACGGCCGAGCAATTGGGCGAAACTTGCAGGCGTAACTGAAATCGAAAACACAAAAAGACGAAACTCGAAAATCTCTGAAATTTAATGAAAAAAGTAAAAGATTTTGATAACCAACGATCAATAAGTGAATGTAATGCACATTTTTTTTATTTTGTAGATGTATGATGTATTATGTAAGCTAACATCCTATGTAAAGTGGCACAGCCCGTTTGCAGCGAACTATTCGCACATAACAATTCGATCTCGATTTCCAACTCATTGACTAAAAATGCCTTTGAGTGGACTGTTTCAAGGGAATGAATGTACAAGTAGAGTAACCTGTACTATTCTGTGGGGTAAGGATAGTATGTCTCCACCGAAAGTACAATTTATTGACAATCAATTGAAAACAGGATTTGATTAGATGTTCCGAAATTTCAAACGCATTTTTCTCGTTTCGAGCTAACTGCTAGTTTCGCCCTTATGAAATGTTACACTAGAAATGAAGATTCAAAGTTTTTTTATAGGATAAAAGTATTTTGATATATTCAAAATTTTCATATAAATAACATTATTTGCAACTAATTGGATTCTGGAATATATTTTATGATTCCGTTTCTATGACATAATAATCTCATACAATTTACTCCTTTTGGAGATTTACATAGGTAACTTTAAAATGGTAGGGGTATAAAAATAACGAATACAATTTAAAAAAGATGCCTGACCATGTTTTTCAAAAAATTCATCCTCTCAAGTAAAGGAAACAAATACATTGATAAAATTATTGGCTAAATTAACAATTGCTAGGAGTTAAATACGATGCTTCAACGTAGGGTACCATTATAGCTAGAATCAACTTTAAAAGTTAAAAATACTGACAATCTTGAAATGTCAATATTTTTATTATGTCATTTTGCCACTTTAGTCAGTTTTCACAATTCCACCATTTTTTAATCTTGTCAATTTAGTCAATTATGTCAAATTTGTCAATTTTCAAAATTTTGTAAATTTGGTCAATCTTGTCAATTTTGCGAAATTTGTCAATTTAGTCAATTTTGTAAATTTTGTAAATTTTTTTATTTTGTACAATTTGTAAATTTTGTAAATTTTGTAAATTTTGTAAATTTTGTAAATTTTGTAAATTTTGTAAATTCTGTAAATTTTGTAAATTTTGTAAATTTTGTAAATTTTGTAAATTTTGTAAATTTTGTAAATTTTGTAAATTTTGTAAATTTTGTAAATTTTGTAAATTTTGTAAATTTTGTAAATTTTGTAAATTTTGTAAATTTTGTAAATTTTGTAAATTTTGTAAATTTTGTAAATTTTGTAAATTTTGTAAATTTTGTAAATTTTGTAAATTTTGTAAATTTTGTAAGTTTTGTAAATTTTGTAAATATTGTGAATTTTGTAAATTTTGTAAATTTTGTAAATTTTGTAAATTTTGTAAATTTTGTAAATTTTGTAAATTTTGTAAATTTTGTAAATTTTGTAAATTTTGTAAATTTTGTAAATTTTGTAAATTTTGTAAATTTTGTAAATTTTGTAAAATTTGTGAATTTTGTAAATTTTGTAAATTTTGTAAATTTTGTAAAGTTTGTAAATTTTTTAAATTTTGTAAATTTTGTAAATTTTGTAAATTTTGTAAATTTTATAAATTTTATAAATTTTGTAAATTTTGTAAATTTTGTAAAATTTGTTTATTATGTAAATTTTGTAAATTTTGTAAATTTTGTAAATTTTGTAAATTTTTTAAATTTTGTAAATTTTGTAAATTTTGTAAAGTTTGTAAATTTTGTATTTTTTTTTTAATTTTATCAGTTTTCTCCATATTGTCAATTTTGTCAATCTTGTCATTCTTGTCAATTTTGTAAATTCTATTAAATTTGTCAATTTTGTCGATGTAATCAATGTTGCAAATTTTTGAATTTGACGATTTTGTCGACTTCATCAATTTTGTCATTTTTGTCAATTTTGTCATTTTTGTAAATTTTGTCAATTTTGTCAATCTTGTCTATTTTGTCAACATTGTCAATTTTGTCAATCTTGTCAATTTTGTCAATTCTGTCAATTTTTTCAGTATTGTTAATTTAATCATTTGTCTATTTTGGCAATTTTTCCAGTTTTGTCAATTTTGTCCATTTCGTAAATTTTGTCAGTTTTGTCAATTTTGTCAATTTTGTCAATTTTGTCAATTTTGTTAGTTTTGTCAATTTTGTTGTTTTTGTCAGTTTCGTCAATATTGTTAATTTTTTCAATTTCGTCAATTCTGTCAACCTTGTCAATATAGTGAATTTTTTGAATTTTGTAAATTTTGTCGATTTTGTAAGTTTTATCCATTTTGTCATTATTAAAAATTTTGCCAATTTTGTCATCTTGTCCATTTTGTCAATCTTGTCAATGTTAACAATTTTGTCATTTTTTTCAATGTTGTCAAGTTGTCAATTTTGGAAATTTTTCGAATTTTGTCGATTTTATCAATTTTGACAGTTTTGTCAATTTTGTCATTTTTTTTTTCAATTTTGACAATCTTGTCAATTTTGTCAACTTAACAAATTTGTCAATTTTAACAATTTTGTCAGTTTTGCCAATTTTATCAATTGGTCAATTTTGACAATTTTGTAAATTTCGTCAATTTTGTCAATCTTGTCGAAAAGCATGAGATTATTTTCTTACCCAATATAGCCATTTTCAATGTTCATAAGAGATTCTGCAATAAACTTTATTTTATAAACAATTTGTATTCAATGCCATGCTTTCATGCTAGTACTGTTCGTCAAAAGTTAGAGAATATAGGTGGTACTGCATGTCAGAAATTTTGCTGCAAATCGCCAATACAAATCGCCTTCGTTTACATCTTCATCAGCTTGTCACCTTTAATCTATCATCATCCTCGTTTGCTATAATTCTAAAGGATCTAATTTCAAATACAAAAAAAAATTATTAAAAAACTGTAGCGGCCACCACACTCCTCCACACCAAAAAGCTCGCATGAGTCCCCTGATAATGGACGCTGCTGTTCTCAGCACGTTTGACAGCCAATGAAAAAAGAAAGAAAAAATACACGACCAAATTTTACTCATGCTGAGAACTCAAAATTTTATTTAAAGTCTGCTTCATTTAATATTGGAACAAATTCTTTTGCTCATTGTGGCGCTCTTAGTGGACGGATTTGGAAACTTTTTTCACCCACGTGTCGGGAAATTCATTACCTTTCACCATGTATTTATGTCATAACACCAAACGATAGCATTTTGTAAACAACCGCCATGGAAGCCGAACGGAGAGATCAAATTGTGTACAGTTTTCTTGAAAATCCATTGTTGTCGGCATCGAAGCTAGCTAAACAGCTTAAAATGCCCAGAAATACCGTATGGCGTGTTATCAAGCAGTACAAGGAAACATTGACGACGGCTCGGAAGCCGCATTCGAAGCGTCGGAGTGGAACTGTCGACCGGAAACTGCGTGGGAAAGTCATCAAGGCCGTCAAGAGGAATCCCAATCTTTCAGACCGCGATTTGGCCAATAAGTTCCAGGCCGCTCACAGTACGGTGCGACGAATTCGTCTCCGGGAAGGAATAAGGTCATTCCGAGCCAGCAAACAGCCAAATCGGACGCTGAAGCAGAACAATGTGGCCAGAATCCGTGCTCGAAAGCTATACGACCAAGTGCTGACCAAGTTCGACGGATGTATTCTGATGGACGATGAGACCTACGTGAGGCGGACTTCGGGCAAATCCCAGGTCAAAAATTTTATTTGGCGACGGCTCGGGGGGATGTTCCTGCCAAATTTAAGTTCGTGTTTGCGGATAAATTCGCCCGCAAGTACATGATTTGGCAGGGGATATGCAGTTGTGGACAGAAAACCGTGTGCGCCGTCTAATGTGCCGTATTACGGGAAAAGTACGAGAATTTCTTCGAAACAGCAATGAATAATTTTTTTATGAAAGAGTAAAGAAAATGCTACATTTGTATGAAAAACAAATTCTGAATTCGTTAATAAATGACTGAACTACACGCAATTGTTTGTGTTCCAATATTAAATGAGGCAGACTTTAATTGCAAAGAAATGTGACGAATACTATTTAAATAGCTAACTTACACTATGAATCTCAATGGAAAACGATTTCCTTCAAAGAGATTCACGTTTAAGACAATCAAAATTTAAACAAAAAGATTATACTAGAATCAATAGATTTTTACATTTTAAGATTAAGGTTACACTAAATTAACGCTACATAATTAAAAATATATTAAATTTTTTTTCCCATAAATATTTGAAGCATTAATTTGATTTATTTATTTCTTCAAGATCATTGGGTAAGGTGTTATATTTGGTTGTTCCGATGAAAAAAATTCGTTTCTGTCCTAAAGTTGTAAATGACTGAGAGGGTTGTAGATAATTAAAAAAACAGGTATAATGTTTTCTAATTGCTGTAGTAAAATAAATGTTTCGGATGGTATTTAATGAGTGTATATTGTCAAAGACGTGAGATTTGAATGCCTTAGATTTGAAGGCTTTTACTTCTTCTATAACAAAATGGTTCATATTTGGATCTCTATGTGGTGGTAAAACTTTCCTAGAGGAGCGGAATATCATATATTTGTTTTTGTTTTTTCTGTTGAAATATACAGATAGTAATTGAAAATCATGTTCCAGGTTATCGATAATCGTGTTCGGAGGTTTCCCTGTATAGAATAGTGCTTTGTTATCAGCGAATAGCTTTGCTGTACCAAAAAAGTGGAATTCCGTATATCATTTATATACAAAAGAAAGAACAGAGGCCCCATATTGCTGCCTTGTGGAACACCTACGTTAATGTTTTTCATACCACTCTCTGTTTCTTGCACTACTACATATTGTTTCCTATCCGAAAGATAACTCCGAATTAAATCATTTGCAATACCCCTTTTATCCTATATTTATTTAGATTTTCCAGAAAAATGCCGTGATTAAGCGTTTCAAATGCTTTCTTTAGGTCCAAGAATAAAACACCAACTATACTTTGGGAATCGATGTCTTTGATTATGGAATCCACGAGTTCAGAGAATGCGATAAAAGTGTTCGAGCTTGCTTTGAATCTATATTGCATACTGTATAGAACATGGTTGCAATTAAGAAATTTTGTAAATTCTATTTACCAGTAGTTTTTGGAAGCCTTTGCTAAAAACGCTGAGACTTAAAATTGGTCGATAGAATATAGGAGTCACCTTTGCAATTTTAAGGGTCGTTCCAGATTCAATTATCGAATAGAAAAACTTTTTCAAAATGTAAGAAAATAGTGCTATTATTTTTTTAACACACTAACGGAAAAACTATCGGTCTCACAGCTAAATTGTTTTGAATGGTAAAAATGACAGAATTGACTTCGGTTTCATCAGTAGGTTGCAGAAAAATTGAGTTCCGGATTTCGTCAATATTGGACAAACATCAAATACGGTTTCAATGGGTATTTCCTTTGCAAGATCCAATCGATGATAAATATTTGTAAAATTTATCACCAACATGTTTTTGACCTGTAATGAGTTCTTCGCCATCTGTGAGAGTGATTGGTAAAGATGATTCAGATTTCCCTAAGAGTTGATTTATATTTTTCCAGAGTTTAGAGTGGGTAGTATCATTCAGTAATCTTTCAAAATACAGCCTTTTACACGTTTTCTTTTTATGATACAGTTTTTTGTAGAGATGTACCGAATATTCGGTCGGCCGAATATTCGGCGCCAAATATCGCCAAAAAACCGTTAAGCCGAATATTCGGCTCACCGAATAGTTGAGCTGAGTATTCGGCCGAATAGGCCGAATAGGCCGAATATTAAATATTTTAATTTATACAATAACAGATTTGTCAAATTTTTCAAATGATTTTGGATAATTTATGAAATATCCTAAAGTTATGTTGAAAAAGCTACACAATAATCGAAAATTTATGGTTCAGCAAAACATCTTAGGAGTAGCTGAATACTTTTCACTGTACACTGTGTACAGGCAAATCCTGACGAATATCGTTTTATTCTTTAATTATCGTTTATTCCAGATTTTCTTGATATATCCAGGCTTGCCTGTAAAACAGAGATAAGTTAAATCTGGACGGGATGCCCTGATATTGTTTAAAGTTTTCCGGATTTTTCCCGGGTTTATTCAGATAATTAAATAAATAATAAAACTTAAATTTCTTATTGAAAATTTTAGGACTTTGTATTCAAAATCAAGTTTTAATAAATTCCAAAATGAACATAAATTTTTGTTTATCCTTCGACACGATTTATAAACTGATGCTGTGATTCAATGAAAACTTTAAATTTTAAGTTTATTTTTCCATTTTCCAGTTGTATGTTTAAGAAAAAAACCTAGATTTTGTTCAGATTTGCCATTTTTTAATTTTTTTTTTCAAAAATCGTCCTAAATTTCCCGATTATATGGATACGTTGTTTTTAACAATTATTTTGAAAATATTTAACTTAAAATCGATCTTCATCTAATTCGTTATCAAATAAGCAATCTCAAATTTCTTGACACCTTCAACATGTTGTGTCCCAGATTTACAGGAACCCTTATCTCCTTGTTGATAAACGTCCTAGAAGCGACAAGTCATCTGACGTCCTTTCAGCTAATGTTGACATTTTGAAAATCAAAGAGACCTCTACTTAAAAAAGATCTGATACATCTGATTGGATATAATCCACTTAAAAACATGGGATGGGAAATAGAAGATTTCTTTTAGAAATAGCAGTAGAAATAAAAGAATTACTATAAGAAACTCAACAGAATATTCGGCCGAATATTCGTTTGGCCGAATAGTTGAAAAGGTCAAAAGGTCGGCCGTTCGCCGAATACCACTATTCGGTATATCTCTAGTTTTTTGTTTATGTGTTTAAGCATTTCTTCAATATTATTATCATAAGGATTTTTAACTCGTTTCAAATAATTATCTTTTAGCTTTATTAGAACCCAGAGGTCATACGACATCCAATGGCGTAGTGGATAAACTTCAAGTCTTCTAAGCTAGCGGGTATGAGATCGAATCCCGGTCACGGCATACATATTACACTTTCTGTAAATTGGTGGTTTTAGAATTTGTAAGTTGCTAGCCATCATATCCTCGATAGATGTACGTTTAGAGTTAAGAAAAAGAAATTTCTTCGAGGAAACATCAAGTTTCATTGAGATCCTGTATGTATTTGTGTTCGTTTTTTAAAGGACAGTATCTACGCTTCAGGTTTATTTATTTGAAAACTGTTTTTGTACACTGCCTCAACATACGAGTGTAAGTAAACGTTATTTCTACTATGCCGCTGTTCACATGGTCTCCAGAGACAAAAGACCCTAAAATAATTCGAAAATAGGTGGTTTAGTTTTAAATTATCCTTAATTTCTATTTTTAGAACCATTCTATGTCTTTCTGATAACATTTCGAACGATCATTAATCTTCCCTCTGTTTATGATACTTGATGAACACAGAGATGAGCTATGCGAATTCAACAAACAGATAAAATCCTATATGATTAATTAATTGACGTCTCCTAATAAAACATTAGTAACCAGCGTGTTTAAAAATGGTAGCACAAGCCTACGATTTGATCCATTCTCTTGCCAAAGACCATCCTCCAGTATCGTCTCCATATTTCGGTAATCGATGCGCAAAACTCCAAAGTTCGAACGTTGGCAGTGAACTGCCCATGAGAACTAGGTCTAAGTCAAGACGTGCGTTATGAGATGATAATTTTATTCCACTCCAATTGTGATAGCGGTAACAAATTTCCCAGCAGCTCAAAACCTCTGCAGCCACCTTTTAGGTTTTCGACCGAAAGAGAGCAAAATTCATCACCCTGAAATTTGTTAGCAATCAATGCTATAATGGTATGGCAAAAGGTCGTATGCATTCTCAATGGCTCTAAGCTGTTGCTCGTTTGTGTTGTTGAAGGCTCATAAGACTTTTTGAGCTGTGATGCTAGACTTGCTCATCTTCAAGCCCGTTGATCGTTCGGGGCGAGATGGTGTCAAGAAAGCGATAAAAATAGATAATCGCCCAAATGAATAGGTAAATTCGAACTTTCAGCTTCGGCCGGGCATTGCGTGAGATGACGCAGTCTCAGCCGCAGGTCGCCGGACTCGTTCGGTTTGGAGAAGAGCTGCCAGCAGCCAGTTGATATCTGAGGGTGCCTTTGAGTGCCAATGACTCCGGTGTGTGCGAGGGCAGGTCATGGTTAGCGGGTCATGTGAATGACTCCCGGGGCAGGGTAGTGCTCCGATTTTCATGTGGAAAAATGCTCCACCCAATGAGCGTTGAACTTTCGTAGAGCAACCAGCGATACGATATGAGATTTTAATAGCTTCATTCAAGAGCGAATGACACAGTGATGTTGAGCAAACCCATTTTTTGGATACAAATCTGAGGAGGTTGCATAACAAGAGGCGGTGTCACCAATTGGTGCCAGATGATATTGTAGGTAATTTGGTTTATCGAAGCCGAATTTTGCACAAAAGTAGATCCATGTCCGCGACTAATATGAACAATTATGATGCGTGATCGAAGTATTTGGAAGACAGTCGTTCGACGTCGGTTAGCCGATCCATTAAATTGTCTATTAGAGAGGCTCTCAATGCTGTTCTTGGCCGATGGCGGTCAGCGCATGGTCTGTTTGATTTGCACCTGCCAAAGTGCATCTAACCTGTAATTACAAAATATATAGAAGCGTGAATCGGTACAATTAGCCGAGCAGAGTGGAGCGAATCAACAGCACCTTGGTACTTAGTGAGTGACCAACAACTGCCGCGTGCCAAATGGGTGCGTTTCGATGATCGACCACCTATCGGTTGGTGCAGTGGTCGGCAACCTATGAAGTCAAAAGAGTCGAAAATAACAAAACTTTGAAAATTTCAGAGTTTGCAAGGGTCGCATTGTTATTGATGACAAAAATCAGTTTATCCTGTTAAAAGTAAATAACTTATAAAAATCTTAGAAATAATTTCAATGAACAGTGTTTTTCATAACTTTGGAATTTTCATATTTTATTTTGAACTCTGGTTAGTATTATATAGATACTAATTTACCTGGTATGCATTGCAACACCTTCCAAAAATAAATGAAATTTCAAGAAATTATTTAAATTTGTTTTTTTTGTAAGTATCATAAAGGGGTGTGAAATTGCCTCACACAAAATTGATTCGCATAATAAGAGTTTTCATCCGATTGTCATCAAATTATAAGCATTCAACTTTCGTCAGCATGTTGAGGTACAACTTCCTGGCACGGGTTTTGGCGAACTTCTTCTGCTTCTCGTCGCAATTAGGGGCCTTTTGTACCTTGAACGCTCGAAGCCCAGCCTTATCCAAGCAATCAAAAGTCACGTATTAATTTGAATGGAGGCTTTGAAAGTTACGTATTGGCTGAAAAAGAGAATCAACTGACCAATTCCTTTGAGTGAACTTTATGTACTCATTAATGAACTTGAAAGTAGCAAATGTGCTTCATGTGTACATTGTAAGGGGCTCAAGTCATATAAAGGGCACAAAATTGCTCAAAACGGGATTCGCACCACGAAATTCCAGGTTCGACCCCAAACCGAACAATTTTAATGAGTAATTTGGTCTTGAGTGACCATTCTGATGCGATGTATGTAAGAAATGTAGAAAAAAAGCAATTGAGCAATTTATCGAGTTTGGAATACCAAGGGATACCAAGGATACAATTGAGACAGAGAGAGAATTTTTGGCTCATTTAACGATTTTTAGGAAGCTGAATTAAAGACTTATTTTGGAACTTGAAAGTATCAATAAGAACTCAATTTTTTAACTGCATAGAACTTACTTCATATCAATGATGGGGCTGAGTTATCTTTTTTGTACCTGTATTATGGGACTTTTGGTTACTTGGGTAGGTTTGGCCTTCTGCACAGCGTACGGTTTTCGGTTGAAGGCCCTTCTGGGCTTACGATCGGTGGTCAACCGTTCCTTGAACCGCTTAATCACTCGCGACACCGTGGAATTCGAGACTCCCAACGTTTTAGAGATGGAACAATGCGAGAGATCCTTGTTATTGTGATGAATGCGCAAGATTTTATAACGCCCAAGCTGTTCTTTCGACTCCATTTCCGCGAGTTTTGATCACAAGACTTTAAAACTTGCAGAATGCAAGAGCCTCTGCCCCCCCCCCCCCTCTCCACACTGCAAAACACTGCGTCTGCAAAATTCCATAGAAACATGTCTTGTACTAAAATACCTTCCCATGCCAAATTTGATTTTTTGCTTGATTATTTCTATACAAAAAAATGTATCCCACTTCCTTTGTATTCACTTAAAAAAATATTGTGTTTAAAAAAATTATGAACCATTTCTAATACCCAAATGATTTCCCATGTCATATTTGGTTCTATTTGTTTGATAAGTTCTTGGTTCATGCAAATCAATTTTATGTGAGCTCCCCTCTTCCCTAACTTTATCCCCAATTGAAGGAGAAAGGAATCTCGAATAAGCATATGACCATTTATCGTATTCAAATGCCCTTCCATGTCAAATTTGGTTCCATTTGCTCGATTATTTCTCAAGTTATGCGAAAAATTGTAACGAAGCCCCCTTCTCTCCTTCCGATCACCCCACTGGAAGGAGGCAGTAATACCGAATATTCATAGTAATATTCCTCGTAACTACTCAAATACCCCACCAAGCGAAATTTCGTTCAATTTGCTGGATAAGTTCTCTAGTGATGTAAAAAATTGTATGAGTGCACCCTCGCTCCTAAACATTTCATAACAGAAAGACCAGAGGGTTCTCAAAATATCATAGTGACACTTCTCGTATTCAAATACCTTCCCATGCCAAATTTAGATCCATGTGCTTTATAAGTTATCAAATTATGCTGGAAAACGTAAAGGAGAACTGTCCCTCTTTCTATTTCTCTACAAAAACGACAGAAGGATATCAAATATTCATAGAATAGAAGCCTTTCTCGTACCCAAATACTCCTCCAAGCCAAATTTGGTCCCATTTGTTCGGATAGTTCTCAAGTTATGCAGTAAAAAATGTATAAGTCCCCCCTTTCCTGCCTTTATTTTCACTGAAAAAAGAGGAGGGGGTCAAAAATAATCATTTCTTGTGCTCCAATAACCTCCCATGCCAGATTTGGTTCCAATATCTTGATTAGTTCTCGTGTTATGTGAAAAATTGTAAGGTAGCCCCCCTCCGCCCTTCCTATCTCCCCATTGAAAGAAGGGAGGGGTATCCAATGTTCCTTAAAACATTCCTCGTATCCAAATACCACCCCATGCCAAATGGTATCAAATTTGCTTGATTGGTTCTCGAGTTATGCAAACAATTGTCTTTTGTTTGGGAAGCCCCTCTCTTCCTTCATGAGAGAGGGAGGGCTCTTAAACCATGATAGGAATCTTCCTCTGCCTCCAATACTTTCACTTGCCAAGTTTCACGCAAATTGGCTCAGCAGTTTCCGAGTCTAAAGGGAACAGACAGACAGAAATCCATTTTTATATATTAAGATTTTGTTCAACGAAATATTGGCTACTTGAAATTCCTAGCATAAAAGAATTATGATTTTATACAGCTTTTACTCATCAAATCGACCTTATTTCAGACAGATAGATATACACATTATTGAAACCATCCAAAACTGTTTTAATAGCTTTGTGCTGGTAGCCCATTGCTACAGATGAGGTTGCAAAAATCCAATGCCAATTAAGCAAATCTCTGTGCCGAAAATGCGCTGAAATGTGCATTGTGCCCAAGATTGTATGTTTGAAAAAGCATTACTGGCATAAGGATTCGAGTTCCCAACCAAAGTTTTTCATGGCCATTACATTCAAGCGAAACAAGAAAAAAACATTGTATGGGATTTTCATCCTATTGGGTAATTCAGCCCAGAAACAAGAAAATAAATAATGACCACAGTACCGTAGGGAAATGAAAATCGAACTCACAATACCATTTTTGTATTGTCTTGCCAATCCGACATCTCAACCAGTGTACTACACGGAAAATAAAAAAAAGGTAAAATTTACCTTTTTGTGAGGTGATTTTTTTCCACCCCTCTTTCGAGGTAAATTTTACCTTTTTTTCATTCACCTAGAAAAAAGGTAAATCTTACCTTTTTTCAATTCACCTAGCAAAATAGTAAATTTTACCTTTTTCGCATTCACCTAGCAAAATAGTAAATAATATCGTTTTCCCATTCACTGATTTGAAAGGTAAATGCTAGTTGGTTTGGTTGGTTTCTTCAATAAAAATGAAAACAAAATTCATTGAAAAATTTATATTTACTTTATAAATAAATATGGACAATTCATTATATTATTTTTTAAATATATCACCTTGTTTAAAAATTATTGAGGTAAGTCCTATTTTCGCCAGGCTCGTGGCAATTCGGCTTCTCGTTCTTCCATAATGGCGACTTATCCAGTCAGGTCCGGCTTTTCCGGAATGATATCTGGAGGATGACGTGGAATACACCTCGAAGCTGGGCCGATCTGAAACAAAAGCATATTATTATGATGAGAACCAGCACAACTAAATAAAAGCTAAGTAAAAACTTACCATTCTGCTCCGATTTTTCCATATTGGCACGAAACAAAACTTCCCTTCTGAACGACAAAACAGCTTAACCTCAATAAACGGATTCGGCAAATAGTTCTTTTGTTCGAGATGATAGCTCAATCCAGGTCAATTTCACCTCGCTACGAGGTAAGTTTTATCTTATTTGGATTTATCTATTTTTCTAGGTGAATTATACTTTTTTATTGAGCTCAATTCAGGTGAACTTCACCTCGCTACGAGGTAAGATTTACCTTTTTTGGATTCACCTTTTTTCTCGGTGAATTGTACCTTTTTTTCAACCTCGATTCAGGTAAATTTTACCTCGCTTACCTTTTTGGCTTTCACGAGCGTTCACCTTTGCTAACTCGGTAAATTTTACCTTTTTATTATTTTCCGTGTACCTCAGCAGATGGAGGACGAGGGATGATTACTTGGAGGACTCACTTGGAGGACGATCGATTTTCACCTAACCAATATCAAATTAATGCTTAAAAATGGTCTCAACAATGCCAAAAGTTTCAGATCGTTCGACTGATTTAACCTCTGTAGCATGATGATAACCTCTGTAGCATTTCGTTACGCTAATTTAGGACTCAACGATTCGCTTCCAAAAATGTTATTGCTTTTTTGGCAATAAAAAGAACAAACAAAGCTAGTGGAGGTATAAAAATGTATAAATTTGAAATTTTCTCCGGTTATGTATGGTTCGTAATTTTGTTCATAATCATGGTGAACGTTTCGTAAAGAAAACCGATACGAAACCCCAGCAGATACATCGTAAATAGCCTCATTTCATCAGTGTACATTCCAATTAACATGATTTAGTATTATTTTTGGGAATAAAATCGATGAAAAACTGCTGAAATACTGACAATTTAAGTTATCCTGTGCAACGATGGGTCAGGGGGCAACAATCGCCAAATCAGCCTAATTAAGCACTCAATTGAAGTAACAAGTAACACGTATGTAGTTAACATAGCATTAGAAATCGGATTTCCTTATAATTTTCAATTTTGTCACATTTAGCTATTTTTGTTGTGTTGAAAATGTAGGTATGGTTCTGTATATTTGAAACTTAAATCTTTATAGTTTCATGTTCATGTTTAATTTTGTAGTTTAGAGGTTTTTTTCCTGATTATTGTCCCTTTCGAGATATTTTATGCCATTTTTATTTTTAAAATTTATGTTATTGTTATAAGGTTTGCACAACTCATAAGGACATTAAAGTTTGGAATTCCAAAAAATTATGCTGATCCAGCAAAAGCGGAGAGTATTAGAAATTACTCTTTCTTAAAACCGTATTAAAATTGAACCGTGTTAAAAATATATGGTTTCGGTTTCCTTATATTGTATTTTTTTTACTTGATCTGGGCATCAGGAAAGTAAGATTTTTTAATATAACAACCCGAAATTTTGAGTGTTGATAGAATTTTGAATTTATGATTTTGATTTGCAGTCAAATCGCAAAACTTGCATTCTTCTAATTTTTATTTGTTAATATGAAATCATTACTCTAGTGACTTATGTATTAAAGTATTTAAATATTGAAATCAATTTGAATTTCAAGGTTTATGTTTTAAACCATTCCTTTCATAATTGTTCTAAATGAGTTTATCAAATGATTATCCATTGATATCACCTTACAACCATACCACCCGAAATGATCAAAATCTCTTTTTTCCGTTTATTGAAGTTATTACTCGATGCAAAATAAGAAGGATGATTATGATTGCTTGAGAAACGAGATATGAAAAGAATTTTTATATAACAAAACAGTGGTTTCCCAAAAAAATTTAAAAAATGATAAAATAGAATTTTTTTGGGAAACAATTTGAATTCCTTACACCTAAAAAGAATACTAGGTTTACAAAATTTGTAAATAATCGTGATCTTCATTGATTGATCAATATTTTTAATGTGAAATCGGTCGCTTAATTTGAAAATGAAATCTAAAAAAATCTCAAGATAACAGTTTTGGAGTTGTGCTCCAAATGTTAAATTAGGGGCCGTCCATTAATGATGTCACGCGTTAGGGGAGGAGAGGGGGTTTAGATTTTTGTGACAATTTGTGACATGGGGAGAGGGGGCGGTCAGCTTGAGCGTGACATCACTTATCATTACAAAAAAAAAGAAAACAGCAAAAAAAAACAAATAATTTTATCCTAAACTCAATAAAATTATACTTGCACCATTCATTTCATGAACAATAAAACTCACGTAATCACTTTTGGTAAATTTCATGAGCATAAGAAAGTTCACAACAACACTTCCACTGCAACACTCGGGAAAGTCCGTCCCACTAAAATTGTGGCAAAACCTGAACAGGATTGCTTGGCTATTCTAACCTGTGGAGAAGATTTGGATTGCGAATGGATTTAAGAAGAGGAACTAGATTTGGATGGTTTCGACATCGTCGCTGATGCTGCAGCTACTGCCTCGACTTTCCCGGTCATTGATATGGAAAGTCATCAACATAATCCTTGGACTCATGATTGAAATGTGTTTAAAGCAATTATTGAAGGCTTGTTAACTCAAGTAACACGGATAATTTTATTTGTCTCCTCGAGCCTCTTATAAAACCAAAACTTGATCTAGTAGCCTGCTATAAAACTTTAAATGTTACTTGGGAAAAGTTTTTAACCTTTTTTTCAATTCTTTGAATAAAACTGATGCAACATGTTTAATCAAATTTCTAAAGGGTTGAAAACTTTACTCCATGGGGGGTGGAGGGAGGGGGGGGGGGGTAGGAAAACGTGACATAATACAAAAAAGGGGGTTACGGAAATTGTGACAATATGTGACAAAGGGGGGAGGGGGTGTAATTTTTTTCCAAATTTTGCGTGACATCATTTATGGACGGTCCCATGGAAAAATTAGAAAAGTACTTGTACTTAGATTCATATATCTCTGACTGCATGATATTATTTTGAAATCTTTTTTTGCATATTGACGGAGAATAAATTTGTTTACCGTAAATTAAAGAACATTGATAACTTTTTTTTAAATCATTTTCGAATATTTTGAAAGGGGTTGCTTTTTCGCTACACTTAAAAGTTTTAAAATACTCACTGAGGTAAGGAGTTTAAAGCATGATCATTGATAGCTGAATATTCAAACGATATTAGTGGCTATAACTAAATGTTAGTTTCAAAAACAGATTTCATGTTTCGGGGTTACTTTGATCACTATGATTTTTATGTCTCTCAACATCTTCAAAATTATTGTTTCAAAAACATTTAGTACAGAAGGCTACACCATCAATATCAGTAATTTTTATTTGGACTGAATTGGATTTTTCAACGTTTCCTTTCAGAAACAGTGAAATTCAAAAGTTAAACAATGTTGCTGTTTACATTAAGGGGCAAAAATTATATATATTTTCCATTATTTTTGACCTCAAAAACATATGAAGTTTACCTTCACGCAATTCCCTAAGTCCTCCCACTGTACCCATGTTCTTTTTTTCTTCAATCTATATCATTTGATAGGGTTTCAGTTTGTTCTAACAGGCTTTCTCAGATTTTTTTTTAAATATCAAAAAATTATCACAAAATGACCATAAAAATAAATCCCAATAAAACTATACATGTACAGTGGAAAAAAGTTCAACTTTCACATGAAAAAAAACAGTTGTTTCTAATTTCTGTCTAATGCAGTCTCTGGTCGAAACGTTGGGTATTTCAAAAACCATAGTTGTTTGATCTACATCCAAGACCGAAAAAAGCCAAATTTAAAATTCTGTACAGCATCTACGGTCGAAAACATAAACCTATCATCAATACTGTTGATGAAAAAATGAAGTTCTTATGATCGATAACTAATTTATTTGCCTTCAATATTCAAAAATGATATTTCAAATTTATGTTATGCAGTCTGAGATATTAGAACCCAAGTACAAATACTTTCATATATTTATTATTTTTCCAGAATTACATATTTGGAGCATAACTTTAGAACTGTTCCACTGAGCCTTTTTTTTTTAATTCATTTGTGAATTCTGCGCCCGATTTTACATTTAAAATAATATTCAGGTTACTTAGTTCAAAAATGCTCGAAACAAGTGTAACCAGTAGGTAAAGCTTCTTTGGTATTTTTTTTTGACAAAGTTAACTTTCATATAGAAAAGACATGCTTCGTACATGTCTTTAGGCCGAATCTAATCTTGGCACGATGGACGGTGCTGAGAGAGCATTCCACTTTTTGATCACATCCCGAACTGAGACAGTCTTCCTACAGGCGTAAGCTTGTCTGACTTCCCTGTCCAAAAAATCGCAAAAATCTTCCAAAACAAGGTGTTTAACATGGGCACCAAAAATGCTCTTCTCTTGTGTAACCGGACTAAAAAGAATAAAGCTTGCTCTCCACTCTTACACAGATTTCCATAAGAATGACAGCTTATCGGAGTGAAATTGGAGTGAAGGCTATTGCTTTCTTGTGTTTAACACATGAGATATCATATACCGGGATTGACAGCGCGCCCATCGTCCATTATGCGAAGTTTTTGTAAATAATTTTGGATAAAAATTCAGAATGCACAGAATGCAACGCTGTTGAATTTGAAGCACCTTTCATACTATTGCTATCAAGAAATGGCAAAACCAATTGCTGAGAAACATTATCAATTACGGTATATTTGCCAGTTAGCTAAAGAGCCGCATGCGGCTCGCAAGATACAGGTTGCCGACTTCTGGTTTAGTAGATTGATACAAATTTCGATCAGATCAACCCTGGCATATCCCTCGAGCGATCTGTCGGTGGTACTTCGATTCTTGATTCGAATTTCCCTCAACATCTGGCGCTCTACAATGTCGTTATAGTTGAACGAGTTTCAACGCGTAGGTAATTAGTAAGGTGAATGTGTTGAGGCTTATGAATGTTTATTACAGGTTGTCTTTTTTCTAAATTTTCCAATATTTTTTTACAAAAAGTATTTACTCATATCCATCCGAAGCCCCAAGATCACAAAAATAGACTATTTGTCAAGCACCCAGACTAACAAGTGTCAATAACCGGTGACAGTACCTTAGCTAGCGATTTCATATGTCAAACACGGCTTGCGCGAAGGGTGACCAACTGAATATGAGCGCTCCATGGAGCTTATCAATGTCAGGCGTTTTGAAACACGTGTTTTTGATATTGCTTGCTTGGAGACGATCAACGCACAGACCCCTAGGTGCGCATACAAACGCGCTTCATTCTGTTCGATGAATCGTATCGAAACCTCTATCGAATGCAGTTCTCCACCCTCCTGGCCGCAGTAAAAGCGTGAACGATGATGAAAAGACATTTCATGGATGATTTGTTTTCACTTAGAGCTAGAGAGAAAGATAAAAAAAATAACAAAATGCGAAACATCCTTTATAGGGTGCCCAAAAAATCTGATGGGCTTTGGATTCGAAACCTGACCTTCAATACACATTTCTTCATGAGTTTCGGAATCATTGTTTCAGGAACAGTAATAGAACAAATGTTGTCAACCTACAATTGTTTATAAGACAAATCAAATTTTTAAATAAATGTTGACAGTTTGTCGAGCTGGGCATTTCATCACAATAATGATTATTGGCTTCTTAAATACTGGGATGAATAAGTATTCGGCCGAATATTTATTTTTTAGATTACATTAACAGACTTTTCGAACTTTTCAAATGATATTGAATAATTTATAAGGTTTAACAAGTTGTGTTGGAAAAGTTACACAATCACCGAAAATATAAGGTTTCTGTAAAACATAAAACATGATAATAATTTCTTCCAGGATTTCTTGAATATATCCGAGCTTGGCCGTGGATTCTGTAAAGAACTCAAGATAAGTCAAATCTGGCCATGACGCAACTTTTTTGTTAAGTTTCAGTTTTATGTTCTAAACGATTTTTAAGAGTTAATTTCAACGCAGCAAATTTGTAAGCTAAAATACAAGCACACACACACACGCATGATAAGAGAAAGAAGGAGGAGAGTGCGGAGAAGGGTGCAAGCCTCAATCCGTTCGGTGGTAAATAGGAGTCTACGGCGATCTCCAGCTAGCCAGCTTGCTGTCCAACTGGTAGAAACTCCAGAAGGCTCCTGAGCGGAAGAAGGAAGAGAGCCTGTCAGCTCTCCAGAGAAGGAGGAAATTCCTGTGCCGAGAACAATGAAGGAAGCGATGACAGAAATGAAGGTTTTGAGCAAGCAAAACATTCATAAGGAGGTCAAGGACAAGCTTGTAAAGGCTATGGCTCTTTTGACAACGGCAAACAGCAGTCCTAGAGATGGTAAGAGTGCTAAATAGCAGCGCTATTAGTAGAGGAACAGAGGCGGAGAAACCCTCTAAGGCGAATCCTCTGAGAGTGTTTAAAGATGAGGGTCGCCAGGTGATCCAAGACCTGACACCCTGAAGAAACCCGATACGCGATAGTTCGACAGAACCCTGGCCAATTGAAAGTCGAGGACGACAGCCCCTACGAGACAGTGCCCTCCGAATGGCAGACAGTTATGCGTAAACACCGTAAAAAGAGCTACGAGAACACACCCCAAGAAGCAGGAAAGCCGCGTAAGGGAAAAAGGTGAAGCTATCGTAGTTAAGGCGCCAGAGGGTACGTATGTACGTGGACCGACGACAAGCTTGCTGGACTAGGTGAAATTGTGAGGAGGATCCGTCGTACTCTTTCCGGCGAGATGATATTCGAGTTGAAATGAAGTTCAGCAACAAAGAGTGCATCCTTCAAGGTTCTAGCGAAGGAAGTACTAGACGATAAGGTGGAAGTGCGTGCGCTATGTCACGAAGTGACCATCCATATTAAAAACCTCGATGAAATTACGACAGAAGATGAAGCCAGACCAGCTGTGTAGAGCAGTGTAAGATCGGCAAAGATCAGATCTCGATTCGATTGATACAGGGTCCTTCCAAATCCGGAACACAGTTTACAATTGTGAGGCTTCCAGTGGTAGCAGCCAACGCAGGCGGCTAAAGGTGGGAAGGTCAGATTGTCAAATAACCATCTCCCAGCAACCAGAGGTATGCAGACGAGGATTATGCACATAGCGGCTAGCTGCAGTAAGCCGGCTAAGTGTCTTATTTGCACTGGTGATCATGTAACTGGCAACCCAAGGTGCCCTGCCTACCAAATACCAAGGGCTTGGAAGTGATCCAAATCAACCTCAACCACTGTCACGAAGCACAACAGCTTCTGCGACAGATGGCGGTAAAAGAGAAGCTAGACATAGCGTTAGTAGCAGACCCCTATTATAGAGCCCTTGGCACAAAATGGGTGACCGATAGTGCCAATCTGCCTGCAATAGGGGTGACAGGAAAGTTTCCCATACAAGAAGCGGTCACATCGAATGAGGAAGGCTTTGTGATAGCCTAAGTCAGTGGGAATTTCTTCTGTAGCTGCTACGCTCCACCGAGGTGGTCTATGGAGAAATTAAGCGATACGATGGATAAGATAATGGAGATGCTGATAGGTCGAAGCCCCGTTATTATCGCGGGAGATTTCAATGCGTGAGCCCAGGAATGGAGTGGTTCCCTTACGAACGCCAGAGGACAGAGTCTACTTGAAGTACTAGCAACGCTGAATGTGAACCTTGTGAACGTGGGACCTACCATAGAGAGGGACGTGAATCCATTATAGATATCACATTTGCTAGTCTCAGATGGACAAGTAATTGGAGGGTGAGCGAGGACTTCACTCATAGCGACCACTTTGCTATTTGCTATCGTGTGGGTGTACAGTCAGGCAGAGGAGAACGACGCTGGAGGACAAAACAAATCGACCGGAATGTCTTTGTCGAGGTGTTAAAGTGGGAGCAAACCTGTTTAAGGGGGGGGGGGGTAGGGTCTAACACTTTAAAAAAATCGATTTTTTTATTTTTTTATTTTCTTAATGTAAAACATTTCAAGAATGTTGTGTCAAATTTTCAAGTCAATTGAAGCAAAACTGTAGAAATTATAGGCCTTTATCTCCTCCTATCTAATACTGCAAGAAAGCAAGAGCAGAAACTTCAAACGCGTTTTTCTCGAAAGCATATTTTCAAAGTCCGTGGACATCGTCATTTGAAAACTACTTATCCGATTCTTTTCAAATTTGGAACATATTTTCTACATATAAAATACCAGACCCCAACGTTTTTCTTTTTTGTTTTTTTTTTACTTTGGGGAGATTTTACAGGTGAAAAATGGCGGTTTTTTTCGTGAAAAATCGTAGTTTTTACTTCAAGCAGCCACAAAAATTTCATGAAAAAATTTTTAAGTTAAATAAAAACGTTGGGGTCCAGAAAAACATCTATTAAAAATATTTTGCTTTGATTTTTTGACTTCAGATGATTCTGTGCTGAGATACAGTGTCCACCGCAAATCCTGTTTTCTAAAAAGCATCCTCGAAAGTGGTCCGTCACCGGCTCATTTTTCAATATTTTTCTACGAAAAAATTACTAAATGTTCTTTTAACAATGCTTTGAATAATGCAACAAATTTGAATGCATTTGTTTGAACGATGGCTCTAGAAAAAAAATCTTGAAAATGATGTTTTTTTTATACCCGTTAGGTCCTACCCCCCCCCCCCCCCCCCCCCCTTAATGGAAAACCTGACGAAAGTACTAACACGTGCTTGTGACGAAGCAATGACGAGGAAAGCTAATTGTGCGGACGTGACCGGAGGGAGAGCGATCGCCAACTCGTTTTGCGCTTCGGTGGGAATAGACCCGACTCGCAAAACGAGTAGATGCGTAAAGTGGTGGCCAATGGTAGGCCGATCCCTGGGACGTGTTTTACACGTCAGTGTCTGAGAGGCACGATTTGGCGGAGGTTTCAGGGTTCGACACGCGTTTCGGGAATTGTTGCGCCTGAACCGCGAGTGTGACCTGATGAGGACGGTCTATAGCTTGATCTGCGCTTCGGGTGAGTAAAGCGCCCGACTTGAAGATCGAGTAGTTACGCTGAGTGGTGACTTAAGTCAACACTATTTGTGAGTTCGGAGGAGTCTGATTCCTACACTTGTCTTAGGGGGCTAACCCCCCCCCCCCCCCCTCTCCCCTACCCGCGTGTTTGAACAGAGAAAATGTCGTCGACAACTCGCTTTGTGTTTCCGGACTTCCTGGACTGGATTCACGAAGTTAGTAGTTGAGCTGCGTGGGGACCTCATTCACACGATGAGATGTCGGTTCCTAACTCGTCAGAGGAGGGGTTGCGCATCGAGTTGTGTTAGAATGAGGTATTGCTGATAGAGGGTTCGGAAACGAGTATTGCCTTGGAGCGCACTAGCGCGAATTGATCTCCCCCTATTGAAGCAAAGTGTGTCAAACAGTTCGAGGTGGGAACAAAGGTCAGTTGCCCTAGATGGACTTTATGGCGTAGGGGGTACAGTGTTCCTTAGCATTGTATCATGAGTCGTTCAATTGCACCCATGGACCCGGAGTAGCACACTGGGGGGACCATACCCCTCTGAACCTCGGACAGTTGAACACTACGTGCTCTGGTATCTCAACTGTGTTACCGCAGGTTAGGCAGAATGGCGAGGCCACGTGTGGTGGTATTGCATGAAGCGTCCGTGACCAGTCAAGAACTGATCCATCCAAAGTAAGACGTTAGGGATCAAGCGATGGGTCCACCAGCCGCGTTTAGAGCTGCCCCACTGGTGCTGCCAGCTGGACATCTAGGCCTTTCTGGCATGTTTCCGCACATCGGGAATGTTCCTGTGCTCGTTGCAGAAGGTATCTTCCTCTAGCAAGACCGAGATGACCCCGCCATAACATCAGCAGCTACCGACGACACCGTTCGGTATGCGCTGATAACTCACAGGTTCTCACCGTTTGCACTTTCGGTGTAGAGCTGTATCCTGCTCTGGAGCACCTTCTATAACACCTTTCCAGTAGTATCCAGGAAACATATCGGGCGATATGCTGTGGGCGATATGGGTCACCTGGTGGCTCACCCGGTTTTGGCAGGAACACCAGTCACTACCGCTTCCACACGTTCCACACGTCCACGCCTCTCACCACATAATGTTGCAGTAATGACCACAACATTTCGGAATGTTCCATGAACATGGCCTTCACTGCTACACTAGGGATGTCACCCGGACCCGGAGCTTTGTTCAACTGGAGGGACTTACCAATGTCGCGCAGTTCCTCCAGCGAAATCTGCTCCTCCTCACTAGTATCCCATTCATATGGGACACTCGGTCATGAAACTTCCTCGTGCTGCGGGAACAGCTCGTTGACGATTCCTCGCAGTTTGTTCGGACACGATTCCTGTGGCGCACCTCCGCTCCGCGTCTTGGCCTTGACAATCCTGTAAGCGTCGCCCCAAAGGTTGTCATTGGCGTTCTCGCAGAGTTGCCTGAATCGTGCCTTTTTTCTCGCCTTGATTGCTCTGCAGAGCGCAGACCTTGCAATTGCGTAGGGCACCCTTCGCTCCGCTCTCGCTGACGGGGACCTCGCTTTCTGCATATGTCGCCTATCCCGTAAGCAGCTAGTACGCAAGTCCACGAATTTCGTTGTCCAGTACCCTCGTGCGAGTACCCTCGTCAGATTTTCCGTGGACAGGTTTTCCAAGTTCCGCTCCCAATTTAAAAATTCGACAAAGACGTTCTGGTCGAATTGTGTTGTCTTCCAGAGTCGTGCCCCTATTGTCGTACTTCTACCACCTAACGAATCGCAAAGTCAGCGTAGCTGATCAGACCACGATGTGAAGATGACCTCGGTCTGTCAGGATGATATTTAATTTAGATATGAACTTTTAAGCGATTGTTGCATAAGTAGTGAATATTTAGTTCCCCTTCCGAAGTATTGTCATAGGGCAATTACCGGTTTCGGATATGGTTAGAGGTATTTATAAACGGATGAATATATACGAGTCAACCCATTAGTGCCATGGACCGAGATAAGCTCTGGGTAACTCGACGTGCCTTGGTACCATTTTTTTGAGAAATAATCAAATTTACATAGGGTCAAACCCTTTTTACCTGGAACTTAGTAGCGCTGTTTTTTTTTTTCGCTCACCACTGTAGATAGGATGATAAAAATGAATGAATCTTTTCAAATGTACCTATCTTTTTTTTATAAAATTCGTCCAGTTTGTTCTTTCCATAGATACAACTCAGGAAAGAAGAATTCAAATCAATCTTTACAATGTAGCTATTTCTGTAGCTGGAGGGAACCTTCTAAGAGTGCATTTCAAACCAGTAAATCGGCCGAGATATTTTCACATTATTCGGAACCAAACGACTACAGGGAGTGACTCACGGATACTTTGTCGGCGAAATGCCGATTGCATTGGGTGTGCTCACAGTGGATCAAATTCTAAATTTATACCCATAAACATACACTGGTACTGAGTGAAATTGAATGTAATCTCTATGAGCATCAAAAACAGCCGGACTTCTTAGAAACCAAAAATGCAGGCATCTGCTATATTTTTTTTCTCAAATTAATCTCACTGTGTGGAAGCGGCCTCAAAAGGAACCGTCTAGAGTCCGGTTTGTATAGAATTGTGGACCAGTTTGGTGGGCCAGCTTCTAGTGAAACAGGTTCCACCACACACCTAGTACATGGGAGGTGGCTTTCGTAATCACATCAGGCAGAACTTTTACTTTCCATGAGTGTCTGAACCATAAAGCTGGTTGTCTCGAGTTTTCCTCTCAAGTGCAAAACGACCGACGTGGGCTCGCAGCTGCCAATAGTTAACAAGTTCTCAGTTCAAGGCGGATCTTGGAGTAGTTTTCGATAAATTAGACTGCATGCTCGCTAATTTGAAACAGTATAGATCACCTCCAGACGATCTGCATCCGATCAGTTTGCAAAATCGTTTCATACTTCACAAGAAAATTGAGTAAACTACGATCTTTACAACTATCCAATGATTATTGTTGTCTATATTATTTTGAGCAGACTATTCTCAGTTGAAACAAAAAGAAACCGTACTGGGAACATAACCTCATCACAGTACTAGATCTATCAGCCTAATGATGATTGTTAGCTCATACAATCGGCTCATTTCAGAAGTCTATTACCCACATGTCTATTGATGAAAAATATCCAATCAAAAGGGAAGGCTACCGATTAGCTCACATTTTAATGGTTTGCACCAGTAGCATCAGATCTCATTAAGCGTTGCCGATAAACGTCTGCATAATAAACAAAAACAATTGATAAACAAAACCTCATCTTATTTCTTGAATAAACAATTACACCTGCACCAATATGGAATCAGTTCAAGAGTTCTTTGTAAGCGAAAAAGTCCCTGGCTACAATTGGCTACCGCACGCAAAGATCTTTATGATTCTAAATCAGACATCGTTCATGGGTGATCGCAACAATTTAAGAATGGCGAGCTGGCTCCTGTTATAATTGTCTAGAACACAAATAACTCGTGTCGATGATGGTGATTGCTAACTTACAATCGAACGCGTGTGATTAGATCGATGGAAAAAAATATAATCGGAAGCAGAATTGATTGCTGTATGATTGACTTGGGCCAGTGTTATGTAACAACTCGTTACCTGTTCTAGTATTGTTAAGGCTCAGTTGTTGATTGGTGATGACCAAACTTTGAACTTGTAAAATCCATTTGCACAAATAATTATATGAAGCCAAACGTTTAAGACAACAGAAACTGAAATGCATTTTGCACGTGTTGGGGTTTCAACATTTTGATTGTTACTTAGATGTCAAAAGTTGACTTCCAGACTATCGGAATTCCGATACGAGTTTTATGGTGAGTTTTTTTTTAACTTTTTTGTTTGAAAAAAAAAACAATCAAATTTAATCACTCATTACTAAAAAGCAACCTAGATTTGTTAAAAGGCGTTCTGCTTCTACTTTTTTACTTGAATGTAACATCAATTCTATTGATCGTGGAAATTCTGTCCAGGCCATACACGGACTTCAGCGAAGCTTTTGACAGATTTGACATCCACATGATGATTTCTAAACTATATAAAAATAATTCTATCCACATCTGCAGAAATGGATTAAATCCTTTTTTTACAAGCCGTATGCAAATTGATTCAATGGTTCGCTTTCGAAAAGCATCTCCATTACATCTGGTGTGCCCTAGGGCTTTCATCTCGGTCCTCTATTGTTTATATGATGCGTAATGACATTACTTGTCTACTGAATCAGTCAAACGTGCTTGAACTAAACGTAGATAAATAATCAAGTATTATATTTTCATGGAAAAAATATCCATCACTTGAAAGGCCTGTGGAAAGAATCAATCAGAGAAGAGATCTAGGAATTATATTGGACTCAAAACTTACCTTTGTAGATCAGTATAACTCAGTAATTCAAAAATCAAATAGTTTGTTTGGATTTATTAAACGCTTTAGTTAAAATTTTCGATACCCTTATACATAAAAAAAAATGTACACAGCGTGTGTCCAATCCATACTTAAGTATTGTTGTGTTGTTTGGTCTCTCTTTTAAATTTCTCATCAAATCCGTTTAGAATTTGATAAAAAATAATTTGTTCTATACGCTTTACAACTTTTAGGATGGTCTCAGAGTCAATTAGCTACGAATCCCGGTGTTTACTTATAAATATAGAACAATCAAATGTACGAAGAAAATTTGCTGCAATCTCTTTTGTAAAACACATAATCAGTCTGCTTATTTACCGTATCTACTAAACTTTTATTGTCCTTGTCGCCAGCTAAGAACAAAAACCTGTTCATTTTAACATCCGCTTGAACTGATTTTTTAACAATAGGTCAATGAATAGCCTGATGCATAGTTAAAAAAACCAAATAGCAGCTAAAAAGTGCTTTTTACGCAACAGACACCAAAGAAACTAATTTTTTATAAGGAATAATGTTCTATTTACTAATATTTAGATCCTAACCGCTAGCATACCATTATGTAGCATACATGGTTTGGAGAAACATATGAATAAATAAACTTTTGTCCTGCAAAGTTGTAGCCAGGAAATTTTCCTATTAGACCATGTTATTGACGTAGAGAGTGAGAATAACGTTGTGTTTTGTTAGTGATTTTACTTTTGAATAAACCATTGAAATGTTAAAAAAAATATTCTAAAGAATAAAACGTTCTAGACCCCCGATGCTGATTTTCTATTAATTAGATTGTTCTTTCAGAAATGGCAGTTCACTCTAATGTGCCAATTCAAATGGGATCGTCATCAAATTAGATAACATATTTTACTATATAGAAGTTTTCAAAATGAATAAAAAGAAGTTATATAGAACGCTAGGTGGCTGAAACATTCAAAGGCTTATGGGATCTCAACCATTGCATTGGAAAAAAAATTCGCGTGTGTTACTATTGACAACCTTTTTAAAGGTTTTTTTAAAATTGATTTGATAGCTTGTTAGAACTTTTCAAGTTTTGTATCTTGTTAATCGATTGAAATGATTAAAAAAAGCATAAAATCCTACATCATGCGCTAAGCTGTGCAAAAATTAACGAATCACTCTTTTTAAAAAAATCTGCAATATGTTTTAAAGTTCATATTGAAAAAATGCCTAGTTGTGTGATCAAATTAAATAAAACATCTAGAATATATTTTATTTAAAAAACACGGGAAATGTTGACCATTTTCAAAATTGTTTTTTAAAAATAACTGATATTTCCATATAAGTTTTATTAAAATATGTATATGGGAGAGTGGGGAATCATGAGCCACTTTTTTTCGTTGTTCCATAACTTCTTTATCTATATATTCTGCATGCAGAAAAAATCCAAAAAATGAGCGCTAATAATCATAGCAGCTTTGCCTACTAGCGACACGTCTCATACGTCGCGACGTTGAAAATAATAACGACGCAGCGCAAGTTTCCTAGGAGACTTGAAGCATGCGATTGATCACCCAAGGAAAATGTACAGTAAATAACATAAACAATGTTCGAGTACTTCATCAAAATCGCCTACTGGACTGAAAAAAGAAAAACAAACCTGTGAATGACAGGAATTTCGCTAGTAAAAAAGTGTCGCTAGTCCTACTGTCGCTATTCGGTTTGGTGCTATACACATCTATATATATAAAAATGAATGTTTGTCTGTCTGTCTGTTCCCTATAGACTCGGAAACTACTGAACCGATCATCGTTAAAATTGGCATCTGAGGGTTTTTGAGGCCGGGGATGGTTTCTGTAATAGTCAAAACTCCAGCCGAGTTAAGGGAGGGGGGGCTTCTATACAGAATTTGTAGTTTTTCGGAACAAATTAAAGTCATGACATCCATTTTCTCGAGATTTTTTCTTCCTTTGGACGGTTTGTTTTTCGTCTCCAAGGTCGAGGCGTCGTGAGCCAACGTCGCAAAAGGATAGTAACCAGGCATAGCATACTGATCAGTGGGAATATTTTGGCGCGTATTTCTCAACCAAGAATATTTTCAATGCAAGGGGTGGCGATATGAAGCCTTGATGTGATTTTTTTTTTCTACTTGATTCCTAGCTCATTTGTACAGCACATGGTTATGAACGACGCCTAGGTTAGACCCTTATTGACGTATTGTCGATCTCTATGGTCATGCAAACGTTGTCGCAAATGGATAGTAACTATAGCATTCTGTTAATTGATCACAGAAAAAATTTAACAATTAGGCGCCTGTTTCTCAACCAAGTACCTATATTTCTTATGCACGTGGGGGCGATATGCAACCTAGATGTGTTTTTGTTTTTTGCTTAATTGCACGTGGTAATAAATGACGCCTAGATGTGACACGGATTGGTATTTTATCAATGAACTAATTGAAAGATTTGCAAATATACTTCCATATTAAGTTCCTGTTAATGTAGGTAGCATTCGACTTTTCATTCAAGGAACATTAGAACATGTTCAAACGTTCAACTTTTTCCATTAAAAAAACTAAAAATGATGTTTTCTTCTAGAAATTGTTACTTCGGCCCAAATACACAACTGAATTGATTTTAGAAAATTAAAATGAGAGCTTTTTATTTTAAATAATTCTGAAAAAATCATCGTATTTTTTATCACATACCTATTCAAGTACGTACTTAACATGAAAAGTGTTTTTTGTTACATGGCTGCATAAAAGAGACTTTTGATCCGCTTCGTTTTTGAAGAACGAGACTTTAGAACTGATATTCAACTAGACGCAAAATTTTTATGAAATTTTTTTAGTATACCCTTAAAGTGTTAAATACAATATTCCCTCCTGTTAACTTACACGGTGGGGTAAGGGCAAACGTCGAACTTTTGAGAAATTCATCTTTAAAATGATTCAATATGTTGGAAAGATCAGAAGGGGTATTCCGAATGTTTAAACTGAAGCGGATACTGAGAATTCTTAAATGTCTTTGTAAATGAAGGTATCATTCCCTTTGAACAGCATTCTTAAAAATTGAAGTAAAAACATAAATGCACACTGCAAGAACACTGCAGATATATCAGGGAAACTTGATTGAACAAAAAATAGGAATACGTATTAAATCCATTTTAAAGCCATTACTCTGACGCATCTGTAAATAAGCTTTGCATTGACACTTGCCCCAATGAACGGGACAAATGTAAACTTAAAATTTTTTTTTTGCCAACAATTTTGGAATATTTCACTTTCTGCTACTGATATTTTTTTGAATATTTATATTTTTTGCCTTAGTAAATTTATTAAAAAAAAATAATTTTCACTGTATTTAATACATAACTAATTTAATATATTTTTCATTACCATGATAAGTGCTGTTTGGAAAAACTTCATGCTATAATGTCTCATGTCCACGAGTTTGGAATATGGCGAAACATTTTTTAACATAATTTTGGCGCAAAAAGGATAGATATTCAAACTGCTTCGTAGGCGAGGATGGTGAAAAAAGCTGTATAAAAATGGTTACTAAAAATCCTTTTCATTGTATTTTTTTTCAAATTTCTATAGCTTATTTTTTCAACTCCAAAAAATACCCCATCTAAAGCTTATCAGAAGCTGGAAGTGCTCATAATACAGAATATTAGGAATATACTCAAAAAACTGTCTCGATTCACGCTATTCATCGGTTTAAAAAAATTCTATCTCCATAAAGTACAATTTGCAATAAATTCCAATATGCGAATCTTTTTCTTTCAATTTGTATTATGTAAACTCGAGCCAGTAAATTTGCCTACCTTCTTCAAGCAGTGTGGGACAAAATTGGAAAAGATGGGGGAGCTCCCATGTAAATTTAAGATAAAGAGCTTTTCAAAGAAGGGATCATATTTAAATAAGTTTTTTGGGAACAGAGTACAAATTTCAGATCTTGAAAAACGAGTTTAGAGATCAAGTTTCATTAAAAAATACATACCATCTTTGAATTGCAATTCAGAACTGCAGCTGCAGCTCTCATTTCAAAGTTGTTGGTTCTGAAGTATGATGAGGTTTGTTTTAAAAAAATGCTCTCTAAAATCTAAATTTGAATAATTTTTTACAAATTACATTTATTTTCGGAAGGTGTAGCAAAGCACAACGGGTCAGCTAGTAATATATAAAAATGAATGTTTGTCTGTCTGTCTGTTCCCTATAGACTCGGAAACTACTGAACCGATCACCGTGAAACTTAGCATCTGAGGGTTTTTGGGGCCGGGGATGGTTTCTATAATAGTTACAACCTCATCCGACTTAAGGGAGGTAGGGCTCCTATACAAAATTTGTAGTTTTTCAAAACAAATTAAAGTCATGACAACCATTTTCTGAAGATTTTTTTTCTTTAGGGGGTTTGTTTTTCGTCTCCATGGTCGAGGCGTCGCGAGCCAACGTCGAGAAAGGATAGTAATCATGGCATAGCATACTGATCAGTGGGAATATTTTGGCGCGTATTCCTCAACCAAGCATATTTTCAATGCACGTGGTGGCAATATGAAGCCTTGATGTGATTTTTTTCTTCTTGATTCCTAGCTCATTTTTACAGCACATGGTTATGAATGACGCCTAGATGTGACCCAGATTGACATTTTGTCGATCGAATAAAACATATACATTTTTTTTGCCAAAATCTGAAATTGAAAAGGCATAGCATTCATTTTTAGAGGTTTTCTTTTCTTTGAGGGGTTTGTTTTTCGTCTCTATGGTCAAGCAAACGTCGTCGTAAGTGGATAGTAACCAGAGCATACTGTTCATTGATTGCTGGAAAAATTTAATAATTAGGCGCCTGTTTCTCAACCAAGTACCTATATTTCTTATGCACGTGGGAGCGATATGCAACCTATATGTGTTTATTCTTGCTTAATTGTACACATCACGTGGAAATAAATGACGCCTAGATGTGACACGGATTGGTATTTTATCAAACGAATCATCTTTTTTGAAAAGTGAGACTTTAGAACTACAACTGGAAGCAAAATTTTTATGAGAAATTACAGTATACTTTTAAAGTGTTCAAAACAATATTCCCTCCTGTCAACTTACACGGTGGGGCAACGGCGAACGTCGAACTTTTAAGAAATTCATCTTCAAAATGATTCAATATGTTGGAAACACCAGAAAGGGTATTCCGAATGTTGAAACTGAAGCGGATATTTAAAATTCTTAAATGTCTTTGTAAATGAGGGTCATTTGCTTTGAACAGCATAAGTTAAAAGTTGAATAACAAACATACATTTATACTGCTGGAATTTACTGCAGATATATATGTATGAAACTTGATAAAACAAATAAACAGATATACGTATTAAATCCATTTTGAAGCCATTACTCTGGCGCATCTGAAAATACACTTGCCCCAATACACGGGACAAATGTTAACTTAGAAATTTGTTTTTGCCAACATTTTTTAATATTTGACTTTTAAAGAGAAAATAAAAAACGTGGAGATTTTATTGAGTGATGCAACTGATATTGTTTGCTTTAATTATTTAAAAAAAAAAGAAATTTACACCTGTACAAAATCGATAATTTTCATTCCATGATAAGTGTTGTTTGGGAAAACTTCAAGCTTTAATGTCTCATGTCCACGAGTTTGGCATATGGCGAAACATTTTTTTAACATAACTTTGGCGCAAAAAGGATAGATATTCAAACTGCTTCGAAGGGCGAGGATGGTGAAAAAAGCTGTTTGAAAATGTTTATTAAAAATCCTTTTAATCGTTTTTTTTTTCAAATTTCAATAGCTTATTTTTTTTAACTTCAAAAAAACACATAATCTAAAGCTAATCAGGGGCTGGAAGTGCTCATAATACAAAATTTTAAGACTATACTCAAAAAACTGTCCCGATTCACGCTATGCGAATCTATTTCTTTCAATTAGAAATTTATGTAGGAACTCGAGCCAGGTAAATCAGCCTATCTTCTTCAAGCAGTGAGGGACAAAATTGGAAAAGATGGGGGAGCTCCCATGTAAGTTTAAGATAAAAAGCTTTTAAAAAAAGGGACCATATTTTAAAAGAGGGTTTTTTGCGTACGGATATTTGGCATAACTCAAAAATAGATGTGACAAATGTTTTTATGGAAGTTCGTAACTTCCCACTTTGGGAAAAAAGGGTGGAAAATCCATAAATATTGGCATTATTTAAGTCATTATGAAGCTTTAAAAACAGAGTACAAATTTCAGATCTTGAAAACAAGTTTAGAGAAATAATAATATATACCATCTTTGAATTGCAATTCGGAACTCCAGCTGCAGCTCTCATTTCAAAGTTGTTGGTTCCTAAACCATGATGAGTTTTGATTTAAAAATATATGCTTACAAAAATCTAAATTTGAATAATTTTTTTCCAAATTACATTTATTTTTGCAAGGTGTAGCAATGCACACCGGGTCAGCTAGTGTTTAAATAATAATAACTTAAAAACACTTTATAATCAAGATTTCTTTTGAAAAATTGAAATTGGTTGATATTTGAGACCCTTAGATCCATGCCCTGAACGAAAATTTATGAACTTTAAGAAGATGTGAAAGAGTAGAACTTAAAATCGATTTGAGTTGACAGAACAGTTCTTCGACTGAATATTTAAAATTTTATTGATTTTTCGCATAAATAATGCAAAAGTATTGATTTTTTTTCGAGAGATTTATTTTATGAATTGTGCAAAATTCTATGCAAAGGGTAGAACAATCGTAGCAGATTACTTTTATGTGCATGTGTAATTTCAACCTTTGGAAAAATCATATAATATGAGGAACGACATCTAATTTGCATGTGTAACGATTAAGCCATCGGGGGGACCAGGGCATTTTTTTCCGGGGGGGGGGGGGTGGGGGGGGGGGTGGGGGTGTGGTGGGGGGGGGGCTCTATAATTCGATTTTTTTTAAATGCTTCCCCAGAAAAAAAAAACCGTGTTAAAAAACTGGAGATGCGTTCAGTATATTATCTTCAAAAAGCCATGTTGTCTGCGTAGAAAAAAGTTTCTGGTATCTTCAAATAAAAATTGTAAATTATTCACGTGCAAACATTGCAGAAGAGTTTAGAAATTTTCTTTGAATTTAAAACTCTGATTTAAGCTGCACAATGAATAATGTAATTCTCATTTTTTTAAACTCTTATCACCAATCAAAATTCTAAATTAAAAAAATGACCGGATACATATTTTAAATCATTCACATATCATTATTGATAATTTGGTTTTTACTTATTCAAGAAATATTTACCTAGTGGCAATTAGGAAGTATCACGATGATTTAAAACATAGAAAACAAAATAATCAAATCCATATTCCATAGAGATAAGATATAAGAGTATAAGAATTCAAAACTCACTCCAAAATTCCAAAATTCAGTCTCTCAAATCTAAATCATAATTTCATATCAAGTTTTGAGAAACAAAATATAATTAAAAAAGAGATACAAAGTTACAATCAGAGCAAAAGCAGAAATTGCACCAAATGTGAATTTCAATTCTATGTCTTTGAAACACAAAAAAAAATCTTTTCAAGAGATGTATTTGATTATGATTCTCATCAGATAAATTTTTTTTATCAAATTGTTATTCTAAATTTGATGAAAGTTTCTTTCAATGCCCCCAAAGCCAAAGGGGTATAGTGCAAAATGATCGGTTGAAAAAAAATTGAGAATAAAGATTGAATGTTCAAAACACAAAATCAGTTTTCATTGAAATAAATCAGATAAGGAATCCAAATGAGTTTATTCAGTACCTTAACCAAAGATCCTGAATTTTCAAAATTCAGAAAAAACATGAAACTGAACTTCAGTAACTGAAGAAACAACACAAGACTTAAATCCAATGAATTTAATTTGGAAAAAGATAAGATTAAAAACATAGAAATATTCATATAATAAAATCACTCAATGATACGAGCTACTCAACTATCAGACTGTTTTTATGATAATTTAAGAATCATCATTTGGAAAATTATATGCTGAATTCAGGATATTCACTTCAGTAGATGATAAAATTTTGGTAAAATCAGTTGAAAATATTCCAATATAAATTTCAAGTCTTAGTCGGTAATAGGGATGGAAATGCAATAAAGAAACCCTGCACTGTCGATTATTCGAATTTAAGCAACTACAGTTTTTTTTTTAAATTTTACTTTTAAAAATAGGAAGGGAAAAGGGTTTAGAATTTGTAAACCAATGAAAATTTCAATAAGAAGGATGGAAAGTTGAAAAGTTATTATAATACGCGGTATAAGTCCGGCCTCATATTCATCTTAATATTTTTTTCGAATTCGGATTTTTCCAGAAGATTTCAATATTCTCAGCTCGCAAAATGTGGGAGAGCTCCTTCACTGCTTACTCTAGGGGGACCCCTTTACAATTTAAAGACAAAAACTAATCTAAATATTTTTTCACGGAGGCCCTTTAGTTTTTATATTTCAAGTTTTCATTCCGATTTTCTAGTTTTGATTTTTTTCATGGATTGGTAGTAGTATGATTAAAGTAATGTTAAAACATTTTTTTCCCTCGGGCCCCCCTGAGCCAGCAATTGCCCCTTTTGCCCCCCCCTTTCAATCCAGCCTTGGTAACGATTGATCACAGACAACCTTTTAATGCGTTTTTTTATTGTTGTATTACTCTAAAAGAACCATATGAAAATATATGTTTATTATTAATTTTTCTAAAAAAAATGTGTTTGAATGACTCACGAAGCCTAACCAAACGTTTTCGATTATGCTCAAAAAATCCCTACGCATTGATATGATAAAAAAAACGAATTTATTTCTACTTTAAATAAAATCCGAAAACAATTCAATGAACAATGAACAATTGATTTAAACAAGAATTTCAATTTCCATCAGTTTTAAATTTTTTTATATAAATGCCTCAATTATAATTCTGAACATATCGTTTCAATGTTGTTTAAATAATTTAAAAAAAGGTAAACATGTTTTCCTACTAATTAGTTTCTTTAAAAGCGATTCGAACAGCTATTGTTTTTTAGTTTGGAAAGCTTCAAATCTGTACCTTTACATCATAAGGTATTTGCATAAATCGGTTTACTGAAACTTAACAAAACTAACAAATTTTCTTTATTCATCAGAATATTGATTAAAATTTAAAAGGTATTAAAATTGAATGTTAGAACTAGAATTCAATTAAAACAAAATATTAAATAAGAACTTAAAGCAACGGAACGAAATCAAAAGACTTCAACGGTCCATTTATTCTAAAACGACGAACCTCGCACTTTCAACTGCGCCCCAAGTTTACTTTTACGGATCAGTATTTTTCCTAGTCCCAAATGACATCAGTAGCTAGTGAAAAAAGATAATTGGAAAGAAATTAAACCATTAAACCTAAAATTTAACCCCTCTCAAGAACTCTAGACAATCGATACGAAAAAAAACACAAAATTTCCACCCAGTCCAGTTAAACCAGTTCCAATGTGTCCGTGGCAGTAGTGGCCGAAGGCCTTGAGTTTTTTCGAGTGTGTTGCTACCGTTTTCAAAATCGAAGCCGAATTAATGTACACTTGAGGTGGTAAAATGCAACCAAAACAAAACCTCCGATTGAATTTGACCGAATTGGTACCGAACGAATGAAGAATGGCTTGGCTTTGGAACGTTGCGAATGCATATAATTGAGTTGCACATTCACAGCCATACGAAGGAAAACAAAAGAAAAACCAGTCGAACAACACGACACGTTCGGATAGTTGAGCTGCAACTGAATGAGGGTTGATTTTCAACCCCTACCCTATTGGAGGGAGAGCTTTCGGAACGATCGGAAACCCGAAACGATCGCTGATGGGTGGGGGTTGAAAAGCTCCACGAGATCGGGTTCCGCTCGCTCATCGGGAGAATGAGCGAGAGCGAAGCTTTTCTACCGAGCTAAAGCTCGGGTTCGGTGCTCGAGTCAAGGGGGTTGATGAGAAAGAACTTCGGCCGGAGGATCATCCAGACCGAAGCTCGTCCGTCCGATGCTTGGCTCTTTGTGAGGTGTCATATAGCAGCATATATTACACTGCCCCCCGGAGTGTTTACAAACTATTATTTTCCGACGCGGAGCCCCCGGACTGTGTGCTGTGGTGTTTTGGTGTTGTGTGAGCTGGGAATTGCATTGTGAGGACGGCTCAAGTAGTCTACCATTCAGCAGGCAAGTTTGGCCGAGATAAGTTGCATTGAAGCGTGTGTTCCGTGGCGAGTTTGTTGTGTTTTTTTTCTACTATTACTACTCTCCGTGTACCTTCTGTTGAGTGTCGAGTTGTTTATTTTTATTTCGGCTGTGATCCTACTCGTGTGCAGTCGTTGCCGTCCGTTTGCATTTCGTGAGTTTTTCGTGTGGAGATTATCGAGCGGCAGCTGAAGCTCTGACGCCGTAAAGTGCAGCCAGCGTGTGGTGAGTTGAAGCTTAGCGCGACCCGGCTGACTCGTGCCTTACTACTCTTGAAGTGTCGCTCTAGCGAGCAAGTTGCGCCCTGTTTTTCCGTCCGTCTACGGGAGGTGAAGAAACAAGAATTGATGTGAGTTTTTCGTAGAGTTTTCTAAGGATCGTAGTGGTGATTTGGGGTAATATTTGGACCTAGATGGTTCAAACTGGAATTTAAGGAGGACTTTTTTGGGGCAGTGAACTATGAAATTGAACCTTGATCTACTGGGAAGTTCGCAGTGGTTGCAGTTGGGTTTGTAGAGTAAAATTTTCTAGGATTTCCAGCAAGTGTGTAACCCCGAGTGAGACAGGCTGAAGATGATCGAGTGAGACGGCGCTGCTCGGAGATCTGTCGAGGTGGTGCTCGGTGGAGTTGATTTCGTGTGCAATTTCGAAACCCTTGAGACGTGTGCAGTCACCGACATGAGCTCAGGCTTGAACACTCTCCGGCAAGCAACCAGCTAGCCGTCGAAAAGAGCCAACCGAACTGGCGGCACCTCTCGAAGGAGACATCAAGAGGACTTGCCCAGCCAACCAACCAACAAGCAAGCGAGCAAGCACACATGTGAATGCTGATTTGCTAATAGCACGCTTTCAGGCCAGGCGTGCGATTATACAACTTTCAATTTCGTTACCGCAATTGGGTGCAACACGTTTCGCCGTTTTTTCGCCCTCCCCGTCCTTCTTGACTGTGCGTTCATCGAAGTTTCCACACTTTCGATGGCTTTCCAGGCGATCCGTATTGTACCCGGTTTGATCGGTCGCATTAGACACTTCCTCACATGTCCAAATCGAGACACAGCAGAACTTCCCTAAACGGGTCGAGGGTTTCCCTAAACGTGTTGCCACGAATATGTCGCCCACAGTTCAGTCCGACTGAAGTTTGGGGCAGAAGCAACCCCCGATCCATAAGGGAATTCCTCGAACGAAAGAGTATCTCTGCTAATGTGTGAGTACTTAAGATAACACTAAGGAACGCAACTGGGTAGTACGTGATGGCTGCTGCTTCGTAAGTACTCTAGAGACTAGGTCTACAATTTTTTCGATTTCAATTTTTGCTCCCTTCCTTCGGTCCACGATTGCATGATGCTGTCATACAGCTCGCACATGCCATGTGGCAAACCGGATCACGCGGCGGCTGGCGTCCTTCAAGGTCGTCCGATATCCACTTCGAATTCGTATGTATGTAGATGATCGTTTTTGGTTCATAGGAAGTAAAACGGTGTGAATGCTTTTGATTACGAAATCCGCTTCAGTAGAATATTGAATTGAATGATTCATGTATAATTTTTAATTTTTTAATAGTTTGTTTATTTGAGAACAACAAATTTATAATCATAACTAAATTCTACTACTCCTTTGACAATTGAACTATTAAATGTTCAACACTTCTCGCTTTAGAGTCTGCAGGTTTGAATACTTATTTCTATGACTTGAATATCATTATTTCAACTTTGACCTTCAGGCCAAGAACCAAAACAGCCTGCGAATGCTGGCTTTTCAGAAACTTATTTAGTCTTCCTTTATCTTAATAACTCAAGATGAATTGTTTTTTTCTTACATTCGAACCACTGTTAATTATTAAAAGAAATCTCAAAGGGGAAGATTGAGTGTATTATCCAGAGCAACATTTTCAACTCTCAGTTTGTAAATAAGTTTTTTGCTATGCCTTTAAAAATACAAATCAATTCAGCAATAAACATGTTTGTTTGGTTCTGCCTAGGAATGCGACAAGCAAGTGGTAACACTCAGAAATAATTAAAAGGTGATTTAACGTTACTGACGAGTTTAAATTAAAAATACACACCTTCAGTTAAATGTTTTCTGTATGGTTGATTTTACTGATACTTTTTATAGTATGATATGGTAGATTTGGTTTCTTACCAGAGATTTCTTCAAAAAAAATTTCGAATTGCGAATCCCGTATATGAATTTTTGTCTCGTAACTTGCATTAAAAAACAATTATTGCAAACCCGTTAAAAAGTTGACATCAACGAACTCCTTTTCTGTCGACTAATACGTATTTGAAAATAAGGAATCGATTATTTGGCCTTTTTAACTCTTGAAATTCAATTTTTGACTCAATCCGTAGCATAATAAAATCAATACAGCGAAACACTTTTCTGTTCATATAAACGACCTCTTTTGCCGTACGCAACGGAACGGCAGAGCAGCGGAATCGGTTACGACTCATCGGCAGCTTTAAACATTACAAACAAGAACAAATTATTGGTATTCCTGAAAAGTACAAAATTGTTGGATAAACTGTAGAATTAAGACGAAATGTACACACTTTTTTAAGAGGAAGAATGACCAAGATGGTTAAAATCCTCTATAAATAAACAAAATAGAAAATAGACCTCTTTTGCCGATCCCTTTCACAAAATTTTTATTACAAAATCAGGAAGCTGTTACTCGGATGATCCTTTTTTTCGACCTTTCACACAAACATTTATACTTGATATCGATTGCTCATCTCTTGAAACTCCCGTGTACCAATTTTCATTCGAATCCAATGCAACATAATGTAAATATTCCAAAAACACAACCCCTTTTGCAGCCCTCTTACACAAAGTAAGAGTAATTGATTTCAAGTACCTACTTGAAATCAATTGCTCGTCCCCGAAAACCCCCCGTGTGACAATGCTCATTCCGATCCAATGCATTCTAACGTTAATAAAGCAAAAAAAAAACTGAACAGTTAATATGCCTGCCCTGACAAAAATTTTAATACTTGATATCGATTGAACGTCCTTCAAAACACCCATTCATCTCAATCCTATGTATAACATTGTCAACATCATCGCTCAAGCAGTATTTGTGTTGTATGGGCGACCCCGTTGAGGAGTGGTCATAAGAAAATCTTAAAAAAATTGTTCACCGTTTCTGGTATTTGTAGCTTGCCGAAAAAAAATGTGTTAATTATTATTCTCCATGATTTTTATTAAATTATTCTTGGTCGTGTTTCGACCGGTTTTTGGATTGAATTTTTTAAAACATAATGCCCTAATTTTGCCAAGCTTTTTTTTACAAAAATAGCCCGGATTTGCCTAGCTCGAATACGTACGGAAAAGTTCTGGAAAACTAAGCTTATATGCACTTTTTTTCATTGTCTTTTTTGACTCTAAGAACTTCAAATATAAGATTTGAGCTACTCAACGTTTAGGCAAAGGTTATAAAAGCTAAGTGTTGATAATTTTTTTTATCAACAATTCAAAAAAAACAGCTCTAAACCATGAGTGGCCAATATTTCCAAAAGGCGGGCCAAATTTTAGAAATGAGATTTGCTCGCGGGCCAAACAACTCATTTTTTTTTCAATTTTCAAGAAAAAAAACAGAATACGTTACAATCAAAACCTTCTGAATATGCCCGGGTTACCTCGAGTTCAGATTCGTCGTAGTAAGGATTTTTTGTCCATGCATTTTTTAACGAATTCTTTCAAGCAATTGAAAACCTTCATTATGTATCCCATAAATGCCAAATCGCCGCCCATTTTCAAAGTTTTTAGTTTACCGATCTCTCTGAATTTTTTTGTAAACGTTCAGAATTCAAATAAAAAAAAAATGGAATGGAATTGTTGAAAAATTGTCCCGTTCAAAAGCTCCAGGCATTTGAAAGATTAATCATACTCAACGTGCTTTGGTTATAACAAAAATAATATTGATTTTCATAAGCACGGACCTCCTGAATTCTTTCGAGTTGAATCAAAAAATTTAGCGATTTTAATTTGCACATAGAAATAATAACAATTTTCATTAGAACTTTTCATTATATCGAATTTTGATTTGTGATGTGTATCGGAAAAGTCATTCATAAACAGGATGAAAATAAATTTGGTTATTTATAATCACTGCACCTTTTTTAATAATAAAGTTTGTGAAAAAAATTTCATCAAAAATACAAATAAGTCGTTCTTCTGAGAGATTTACCAATACAAAACCGGTTCTGGTCAAAAGTTCGACAAATGTTAATTCAATAAAGTTGTTTAGAGCATGTAGCCACCACTAAGCTATTTG
The DNA here is from genome assembly GCF_029784155.1 of Uranotaenia lowii. NCBI lineage: Eukaryota > Metazoa > Arthropoda > Insecta > Diptera > Culicidae > Uranotaenia > Uranotaenia lowii. Next base: position 65,507,968 of record NC_073691.1, on the reverse strand, counting down.
AATTTGGTTTAATTTTCATAATTTACCTTTTACTATGGAAGTTAAGCAAAAAATATCGAATTTGTAAGACATACCAGAATTTCAAGTTTTTTTTATAATAAGAAAACGTTGTAAAATTTTGATGGATATTCGATGATTTTAATACAACGTTTTCTTTACGAATAGTTGGATAAATTGTTAAAATATAATTTTGATTATAATGTGAATGTGATTAGGAGAGTTTTTAAAGTTTTATATGATTTAAGGCCCTCCAACCTCCCCAAAATTGAAAGCAGAGTCCACTCGAGAGCTCACTACGCTCAAACAACTGTGGAGACCACCTCAAAAACCAATGGTATTGAATAAGCAAAAACAATCTGTCAAAATTGCCAATACAACATGGTAAAACAATTCAAATTTTTCAGAGGAGCAAAGAATGTTTAAACTTATTTTGACTAATATGGGGGCGCTGATTCCAATGCAAAAAAAAATCTATCAGCATTTGTTTTAGAGATAACTCTTGAGAATAGGTAATAATTCATTGTATTTTTCTGTACACTTATTTGGCAAAACCATAATACATTTAAAAGATTTTGAATTAAAGGTAATAATTCAAAGAACAACAATATTTTTCTTTTCGTAAATTTTTCACGAAATTTATTTTTTGAATTTGTCATTCAATTTTTTCAATCATTGCATCTCTGAATCGACTAGCTAAGCAAAATCTGCATATAATTATTTATAAAATTATTTAATTACTTTACGAAGTTACTTCGAACTGATCAATTTTAAAGTTTCCACATGTTATATCACTTAATCTTGAGGTGATGGATGAATTGTAGAATTACATCATATCAAATTAAGGACATTTCTTCGACTTTCATTTGATGTACATTTTACATTTTTTCCAAATGATATAAACCAAAAAAAATCAATTCTTAGAAGATTGTTATCTCAAAAACATCATCGCGGGCCAAAAAAAGACAGCCGCGGGCCATGGTTTGGTCACCCATGCTCTAAAATTTATTTTATAGAGAGCTCCTTTAAGCTAAAATCATAGCTTTAATGGAAATATGTAGAAAGAAATTTATAATGTTTAGCCAAATTTTTAACATTTTAAAAAGTTGAACTTTACATCGATTAACTGCTGAAGAGCTCCTTAGTTGATTTAACGTCTATTCAAAATAAAGGGAGAGATACATAATAAACAAATATGTACCAGTATGAAAATTCCAAATCCACCATAACCGTTTTCTTGACAGCTGACTGTCAAGAAAGCGGCGAGTGAAGAATTCCATTATGTTAACTCCATTTCCGAAATCAATTCATTCATTCATGGTTAAATTTTGATTACTTAATCTTAATAGTAGGGGAGAATAGGGATACTTGATCCCTTTTCTTATTTTTATGATATCTTTTTGGAAAACTTTAGCAACTCGCCGTCTTAAGCATTTTCTGACAGCGTAGAATTTCAAGATCATATGCTCCAAAAATTAGAAATATACTTGAACTCGCAAATAAGCTAGAAGCAATTTCGTGAGACCAAAAAAATGTGATATTTTTTAAGTTACAGGAGACTTGATCCTTTACTAAAGGAGACTTGATCCTTAATTCAGGGTGCCCTTACCCTAGACAAAAATCTAATAAAATCCGAAGACAAAAAGCCCATTCAGAAGAAAAATATATCTTTTAAGACTCTAGGAATCGATTATACCCAAAACATACATTCTGGAAAACATTTCCTTTAAAAAATTGAGAGTTTACTATTTTTTTGAAAATATGGCATTATGAAGTTCATGTTATACTCCTACAATTGATATATTAGAATAAATATTTTCATTATAATCTTTTCATGTGAGAAACGTTCTACAGTGATAAAAAGATCTTTAAATAACATTTTGTTAAATTTATCAAACAAAGTTCAATACCTCGAAAAAAAAAAAATTTCGAGGAAGAAGGACCTTAACGGGTTAAACTCCTATCAAAAAAGAAAAAAAAAAAGGGAAAAAATTTTTTTAATTTGTTGAGATAGTAGTGTTGTTTTGTTCTATTTGGCACATTTTTTTAGAAAATTTGAAATTTGTAAGACATTCCTGTTTCGAGATATAGCGAAGAGATCGAGTATCTCCAGGGATCAAGTATCCTCATTCTCCTCCATATATCTATTGAAAATTTATAAATCTGTTTTGAATTGTGAAATGTGTGTCAAAGAAAAACCAAAAAAAATTAAAAACCTATTGAAGTGTGAGATATGAATTATTGGTCATGTATGTTTAAATTGATCCACAAACAACTGAGATGTTTCAACCTAAAACAAAAGAAAATATTATACACATTTGCCGTTTTGCTTTGGTCGCTTCTCTTAACTTTAGCTTTTGACAACTTTTTTTTCAGTTTGTATTGTAAGAATAACATGTTTTGAAACAAACTTTGTTATTGAAAATTCAGATTATAACTAGCTAAGGTAGTCAGAATTTTTCGATCCTCATAGAAACAATTAATCACATAAGTTTTGTTGTAAAATACCCAATTTTTAAGAACCACTTCAGAGAACCTGTAAATGCTAAGTTAAAAATGTTTTATTTTTATTCAAAATTGTGCTTGAGCTGTTAAACAAACTTTTGAGGTCGTTTCGTAGACACACTAGGAAAGAGAAGTGAAGCGTTTAAATAGGTCTCTCTGAAAAAAATCATATTTCTGAATTGAATAACACCTTCAAAATGGGTAAATAGATCACCTTTTTTTGTAATAAGTAAAAGTACTAAAAAGTTGTTAGTCCTTGCCTCTCGAAAGAAGGAGCTTTTAAAACCTGTTGCGGATTTACTACAAAGTTGGTAATCTACCTTAATGTAATCGACAAATTTATAAAACACAAAAACCACACCAAGTCGCCATTCACCGACCAGACACCATTTTATCGCCTAAAATCACCCTTCAATTAGTATAACACTAAAATGTTTTCACTAAAAACATGTCAATTCTTTTGTGTTAGCATCATTATTCTACCATTTTAAGGTAAAATCATCACTAAATTGTGCTAACATTAGTCACGAATAAAATATATTGTTTTCTGTTTTCGGTCGAATTACAAAATTCGAGTCTAGTTAACAATTTCTACATAACTACACTGCTAGTGCACAAAGAGTTTCTATTAAGTAAAAAATAGGTACATATTTATTTTGAAAACGGCTTGAAACGATAGTTCTTCTTTCGTTAAATTACTTGCATTGAAATTTTTATTTTGTAATTAGTTGGTGTTTTTCGAAGCACCAATTTCAGTGATAGGCGGTTATTGGCGAATGAACAAAATTGTTAATTCCTAAAAGCCAAAAATGATCATTTTCTGTTTTGGTCAAGTCAAAGTTGAACTTAGTTGGGTTCAGTATAAACGTCATATTTCCACACTAAACGGATAGAAATGATCGAGGCTGTTTGTCAAGACTTATAATTTTGTCTTTCAACGTACTTAGTTGAAAATTGTGCCAAATATGTACACTAAATTCATCCTCTCGAGATCCAAAATATAGTTTTCACAACTGCTTACAAGGATGATACGAAAAAACCGCTTCCGTCTTGTGCGATAGTTTTGCCTCAAGGAAACATCATCAGTGCTGAATCATATCGAGTGGGCAGTTGAGAAGACCCGTTAAACTCCCACAAATTCAGTAAGATATTTCGAAAAGCAGACATTTGTCGCATTCCGCAATTTTTTTTTAATTTAAAGTAGAATAGTTTTAGGATTAATTGGAGAAGAAAATGCATATAAATTTAACACGATTGTTTTGTTATTACGCATGTTTGAAGTTGGAAGATTTGATGGTAAATTGCTAAACACACATTCAAATATTGGTATTCTCGAAGTTTGTGCTGCCAATCGGTTAAGGTCTCGTCATCCGTTTCCGGGCAAAGATCAACTGCTGTTAAATTGTTCTAGAGTTGTTTTTATGGGCCCAAATGTAAATTAGTCAGCACAGCTGCAAATTAATTACTGTGTGAGAATTTTCCTAGAACAACGATACGTTCAATTTCTCCTACCTTCGTTTATTGATCAGAATGTACTGAGAAACGATAAATTGTTAGCTGAAGCGATTGACGTCTAGATACGTTTATTAATGTGCTACCATTTTTGTCATTGCTTTAATTATACAATTATACGCTAAGCCGCAAAATGAGCTGATTCTGGTTTAAATACCCACTCAAATCTCTAATTTAAAATTTTTCCATTAGGGCATTGATGTGAAACGCTCTTTAAAAACACCGGTGGTGACACATCTATCAAAATACAGCTCAATCACCGAAATCAGTCAGCCCATCGGTTGACCTCAATCATCTCCGATCAGCAGCTAACAACATCTTCAGCGCCAAAAACCTACCTCAGATCGAAATCATTGAGGTGTTTTCTCAGTTTTATTTTCGGTGTTTTTCAGTTTTTTTTATTTCATATGTTTTTGCCATTGCTTTCGTTCGACCTGGGATTTCGTAATATTTTTCCATCGGAGCCAAGTTTCTTGAAAGCTCCTCCAATCGAATCGGATGGTCGATGTTGATCTTGTTGTCGACCTTCATGGTTGAAAGTTCAACTGATTCGGTAGGCCTCCAAAGCCGGCTGAATGAATGCTCATGGTGGATAGCTGCTGGGGGCCTGAGCTATATGTGTTTTTTTATTGATTCGAGCCAGCTGAAACTCTGAAACTATCTCGTAGGTTTTGTATAAATCATTGCCAATCGATCGATCGATGAAAGTTTGCATCCTTGCTAGCTTTATCGAACTAAATAATAAAAAAACGCCGAAATTGTTCAGTCTACACGTATTCAGATAGGTTTCTTTATAAGCTTTGATCTGAATTAATAAATTCAATTAATTCAAATCAAAACGATTTGTAATTAGTGTGAAACACATCTGGAACTGTTCTGACATGAATGTGTACTGTAAGCTCAAATAAAACCAGACAAAATTAAGGAATCTCTCGATAATAAAGTCATTTTATAACTACGTTGTTTTTGATTTGTTTACTTAATTTGTTTCAAATCGGATAAAATTGTGGTTGTATAACTGAAGCGTAAGTCAGCCTGATGGGGAGCACTGATCGGGGCAAGGTCAAACGCAGCACTGCTGCTTGTAATAAAATTACGTAAATAATGAAAACTCTCGAGGGGGTTTCTGAGAAACCAATTAACAGTCGGTGTCCCGTCATCGTTGGATTCAATGAACTGCCCGCCTGAATTTAAACGCTGCTTTTTAATCAGAACAACAACGGCATTAAAGGAGAGTTTTTTTTAGACAAGACTCTGCCGTCGAAGCTTTTTCGAAAATAAAATCAGAGTACACAACTTTGACCAAACAATTTCATTAAAGAATAGGACTTGTGCTATATCAGTTCCCAAGTAATACATATTGAACCAATTGGCTTTTATTATTGGTTTATGAAGACTTTCCCATGGCTTCCAATTTTGAAAACTGTTTTATTGTAACAAAAAAAAATGCTTAATTTATCATGTGCTTTAGAAAATAAGTCTCGAAAGTTTCGCTAAAACTTGAATAAAACACTTTCTATAATAGTTGCAAAAGTATTGCTTTAGCTTCAATAAAACACATAATTTCCTGTTTTATTAGGAATTTTGTACCTGTTTTAATAAAGCACTCAATGGGCTTTTAAAAGTAGCGTTCAAGCAAAGATATTATATTCTATCAAGATACCCGGCTGCGTAGTTTTTAGAACAAGTAGTCTGGGACATCATCTCTTTGTTTACGGTGCTGCCACCAGCGAAAAAGTCTTCAAGCTTTCAACTTGCATTCAAGCTTGCAAACACATAAGTTTTGCATTCCGACGCAACCACGTAAACATTAAAAACGAAACGTCACATGATCAATTTACGCTCATATTTAATTAACCATTTATGTTTACAAAATAAACATAATCGACCTTTTCCCGCGTTATGTTTTTTATGACTTCTCCACGATAACCGATAAAATGACTTCACCGGGAGAAGTTGAAATATGGTTATTATTTAACCGAAGTATATAACCCCAGAGAAGTCAAAATTTGGTTATTTTTTACCGGAATTTAAAGAGCAGTTTGGCACAATTTGGTCTGTTTCGAAATTGACGACGATATTAATAAGTTAAAGTTGTTTAAATCGTAGTCATTTATTTCGTATTCTTCATACCATGAGTTCTCATTTTTAAGTCTTGATAAGAATAAAATTCAGTATTTAGCAGTGGAGCTTTCGTCGATATTCTCATTTTCCGTTTTCCCATGAGCTAATCGAACCGTGTTCTGGGACTTCTTTTTACCGGAACTTCACACCGACAGAGAGTACCAATTCCACAGTTCTATTCGTTGTCGGGGGACAGTTGTAAACGAGCTGCGATTCAACTATTTTCCAGATGAGGATCGAACAATTTGCTTCACCGGCCGTTTCCTCGAAAGGCCATCGATTCTCGTGAACGCCGTTTTATAACCATACCTAAAAATTTAAAAAAATCTCTATTAGTCATCAATTGGCTTTTGTAAGAAAAAATCAATCCACCGTGTTTCCACGTAAACCATTTCCCGATAGTCTCCAGATAGTCTGCCCTCAAAGCTGACCAATACCGGCCTATCCCGAATCTTCCTCATCATCTGAACTGTTTTCCAGCGGCCGCAATCGTTTGCTCCTCTTCCTCATAGCTGTCAATTTCCTCTTCTGATTCTTCCGGCTCCCGACGGGCAGTTTCCTGGAGGATTCTTTCTGGACCGATTTGGGTTTGTCGAACTGAAAACAAAGTGTAGTTTCAAATAAGAGTTTGATGTTTTCAGAATCGAGCAATACTAACCTTAAGTTTGGTCGATGTTCTTGGTTTACCTTTTAGGAAGAATGAAGACATCTTGGTAACATATTTCGGATTACTTTAAAAGTAAAAATTAGTTTATAAACCACAATATAAAGAAAAGTGTTTGGCTGCACAATCAAAATCAAAATGGCGATGAAAAACTATCAGCAGCTGACACTAACGAATAACGAAAAAATCTCCTCCATCGTTTATAAGCAAAAAAAAACCGCGCATGCTATTTGAATTTTCGAATTTGAGGTTGAAGACTTTTTCGTCGTTTATTTTTTGGCGCTAGTGTTTTGTCCCTAAAATTTCTGAGAAGCCGATAGTACCTGGTTCAAGCCAAGTCAAAAAAAAACTGTTTTATTGGAACAGTGGATGTTGGCATGATAAAACTAAGTGACAGTTGATTTGACAATCGAGAAGAACGTAAACACGTTTAAAAAAATTTACCTCTTTTTGAGATAGCATTACCTGTTTTAAAAAAAATTTTGTCTGATAGCTTTGAGAAAAACGGGCTCTCAAAATGATATAAACTAACACAGCTAAATTCATCAAAAACAAAACAACTTTGTTACATCCGCATTCAAACTTCAAAAGAACCGCAAATCAGTTCACATCATTAATCGCTCAGTTCTTAAGGTTTGAATAAAAGCACACTGTGTTTTTTGTGATTCGATAAGAATAAATGTATAAGACAATTAATTTGATCTTGGTTGAATAATATTTAACAGTTATTCTAAATAAGTATGCTCTTTCAGTTAAATTAAAAATAATATTTGTAGTTCTTATCCATAGACTAACTAGTATCCGTAGAGTAACAATTGCAATCAAATCGAGTGCGAATTGAGTTTAATCCTGAGACATTGTCCTCAGAAAAAGCTTCATTCAACGCAGAATGAAGTACTTGTTATATTTATTAACATTTTATCATATGATTGTTTTTACAGTTTTTGACGACGTAAGAAACCGTTTGAAAATAATCCTCATTTATGCGGGCTATTATTTAGCTTTGAGACCATGCTTTTGATGACAGAAAATGATCTATTCCAAAACAGTCTGAGGCTATTTGATAGCCCCAGCAAACATTTTTGTAGGTATATTTCTCAACAGATTTGTTATACGTTTCATATACATTATAAAATGATCGTATGAAACTCGAAAAAACAGCATTCACCTACCAAAGTGGAGACATTATACTTACAAATTTTCAACGTCTGGCTAAAGCGATAAGAGTATACGATTTGGACGATATACAGCAACATATTCATGCAAACATGGCGGACTTTTTATCATATCCGATTTAAACCATTTAATCCGACTTCGAGTAACTATATTTACGACCTTTTACTTGCGTTGTATGTAATTACGATTCGCAGTAACGTTTTTAATGACTTGAGTATCATTTTTAATGCTATTTTATGTTTGCTGGGAACATACCTACTTGTTATTTGAAAATAATTGATTATCTTCATAGTAAAAAGGAAAAATTTAACAAAATGTGTTTTGAAGATCTTTTTGAACACTTCAAAATATTTCTCACATGATAAAATATTAAGATAAATATTTATTCTAATATGTCAATCATTAAAGTATAATATGAACTTTATAATACCATATTTTTAAAGCGATAGTAAACTCTCATTTTTTTAAAAAAAGTTTTCCAAAATGTTTGGTATGGATATAATTGATCCCTAGAGCCCAAAAAGATATAGTTTTTCTTCTGGATGGATCGTGATCATTGGTTATCATGAAATTTTCTATAATCTGTTCAAGAACTAATGTTTATCCAGTAATTATCTGTTAAAAAGGACTAAAAATAAAATATTGCGCCTTAAAGTATGCAATGACTCTAGGGTAGTAGACAAACTTTAAGAATTCTCTTTGCCTGACACTTTTGTACAAACTGTGAAATGATAACTAAAATGCAAAAATAGTCAATGGACCATTTATCTCTGGATTTTATTAGATTTTTGCTTAGGCTCAGGGCACCCTAAAATGAGGATCAAGTCCTTTTTAGTAAAGGATCAAGATCAAAAATATAAAATATAAAATAAATTTTTTATATATGTTCATATATGTTTTGTATATATTTCACCAGAAATCTGAGGTTGCAGAAAGTTTCATGCTAAGATATATTGAAAATAAAAAGGAAAATATTTTTAACATAATTTAAATGGAATTTTCACCAATCAACAAATGCTTGAGAGAGTAAGTGATAACACGAGGAAAAAACACGGAACAGAAAGCTCCCGCTGTAAGATTCCTTTCAGATTCCATGACCTTTATTAGTAAAGGGGCATCTGATCGACTTTTTTACCGATTTTTTTACCATCCACAAGGATTTAGACTAAAAAATAGTAGTAGGTCTTTCGAATTGGTAAAAAGCTTTTTATTTCAACAAACATACAGTTAACTTCACATCAAATGAACAAATCAAGCCGAAATATACTTTTGGTTATCTTTTTATGTCTAGAACGTTATAGGAATCTTCAAAAAAAAATATTATGTTTAATGTTCATTGTCATAAATCACTCTGAGTGAAATTTTGAATTTTTGATATGAAAAAGGAGAAAAAAAATTAGGAAGTTCACTGGTTTTGACGTAAAATTGACACAAAAACACGGTGAAAATGAGATACTTAAAAATAAACTTATACTTTCCTCGAGAAAATTAACTTTCTTTATCTTAGATCTGTCATTTGTCGTTTTAAACCTTTTTTTTTCAAATCATCAAATAGATTTTAATAAAGTCTTTTCAACGAGTATTTTTCTATGATATCTGAGTTCGAATATTTTGATAATTTTTTTGAAACTAGTTAAGAGAGGAGGGAAGAACCAGTCTAGGGGTGGGCAGATCATTCTAGAAATTTGAGGATTTTTTTGTAAACCATAGCGCCAAGGTTGTCGAATTCCGGATTTTTTTTTTGGCTGTGCACACTTGACATGGATTGACCCATATGCATAAATTTCGTTACGCTGAGTTGTAGAACAGTTATCAAAAATCAGAAAGCATCTGTTCGCACGGTCGCAGAAAAAAATTCTGTATTTAGACAAAAAAAATCTGACTTTCTGTGATTTCACCCAAAACTTCTTTGACGGTTTTTTGTGATGCTTTTCCATCAACTTCATTAAAAAGGCATGTCAAATTAGACTGAGTCGGTTATTTTCTAATTTCTCAAGCCCCAAATTTGAACTTTCAAATTTTTATGGGAAAATTTAAAATTTTGTACTGCAAAACTAATATCATTTTTATTTCCTCTATGGAACCGATCCAGCTGATGGTTTTTGTGCCAATTTATAAATTTCTTAATTGAAATTTTCAGTTGCGTAACATTGTTGGAGACTGTATCTTTGTATCTTATCAGGCAAGAAGGTTATGAGCTGTTTGACAGGGGTTTGTCTTTTCGCATTGATAATCGAAAAATTCAGTTGACATCACTGCTGGGGCCTCGTGAAGTACTGCATAAAATGTAGTCATGCAATACCTGTAACTGTTCTTTGAGACAGATTCTGTGAAAAAAAATTGGCTCAAAATTCTGTGAAATTAAAGATTTTTCTGTAATTTCGGCAACCTTGTCTGTAAACCTATAATTAAGTTAAAGCTTTATGTACACCCAAAGAAGAGGTTTCAAAAATCCAATGCCTATTTAGCAAATCACTGTGCCAAAATGCACTGAAAAGTGTACTGTAACAATTATGATATAATTTGAAATGCACTACTAGCACAAAAAATCGAGCTTCCGTGCAAAATGATGCATGATCATTTTATGGGATTTTTCACCTTTTGGATAGTTCATCTCAAAAAAAATTTAGTGCAAATCGAACTTACTGCCGTATTAGACTAAGTCGATTCGGGGTTCTTTCGAATTTCTCAAACCGTGGGGTCTTTCAAAACACATCCATAATTTTTTGCAGAATGTTTATGTAACGTTCATATGAGTAAATTTCAACTGATAGGTGTGCATGGGAAATTCCAACATTTTGTACTGAAAAATCAACATCATTTTTGTTTCTTCTGTGTTATACCGTGTTATGCCAATTTATATATTCTCTACAGGAAATTTCCTGCTTAACAACTTTGTTCAAGACCGTAACTTCGAGTCTTATTAGGCAAAAACTTATAAGCTGTTTAACAGGGTTATGTCTTCCAGGATTGGGTGCCTAGCAAGGTATTGCTTGAAAGTAGGCATGCAATACCTCGCTAGGCACCCAGCAGTGATGTCAATTGAATTTATTGTTTTTCAATGCCATACCCCTGTTAAACATCTAATAACTTTTTTCTCTAATAGATACGAAGTTATGCTCTTGGACTAAGTTGTTTAGCGAAAAATTTCCTTTAAATAATTTATAGATTGGTACAAAAACCATTAGCAGTTTCGGTTCCACAGAAAAAAATCAAAAATAATTTTGATTGTTCAGTACAAAATATTCAATTTTCCCATACAAACTTAAAAGCACAAATTTACTCATGAAAAATTTACTTAAAAATTATGGATGAGTTTTGAACCAAAACGAAGTTCTTTAGACCCCAGGGTTTGAGAAAAATGACCCCAAATCGACTCAGTCTACTGCAACATCTCATCTCGGCTTGACTCGGAAACTATTGAATAGAAAAGCGTGCAAATTGACATTGGGAAGCTTTTGGTCTCAAGAATCCTTTCTGTGAAGTCAGAAGCCTCTCAATCTAATTTAAGGGGAGTCACGATACAAGTTGAGGTAAAATTTGATTTAATCCGGTTAAATCGTAGAAAAGTTTCAACAAATTTAGTATGTCCATTAGACTGAACTCAACGATTTCACATTCAGATCGCTTAGAAACTCTACTGAGGTTCAGTGGTAATACTCCATTGAAAGAGGTTTGACAGAACTCAAAACTCTGAATTAAGATCAGGTGTCAGATATTGGCATAAGTTTTTGCTGATATTAGAGGCGTTTCAAAGACATTTTTTATTGCTTACAAATGGTGCCAATATCCAAAACTTGAGCATCAGTGTGCGAGCTCTGGATTTTACTAAATTAGCTGTAACTGACCAAATAGGAAGAAGAAAAAATTCAGACTTTAAGCTTTTGGTTCTAAAACACACCGGTTTTTGTTATATAATCTTCAAAAAATCCTCTAACGCCCTTGCCTTTGGCAATATGCCGTTCTAATCATCTACACTCGATTATGCAATATTCTAGAAACGACCAGCTCAATTGATTTAATCCTTCCGTACACAATCGGCCCATGTTGAAATCAAAAGAGGTGTTAGACTGGTGAAGGGTGTATCAAATTTTCCAAATGACACCCAAATCGCTAAGAATGGTGCGCTAAGCGGAAATGAAATCTAATCAGCACGTCGTCGCCGTCGATCGCTCGTTAAGGCGTTAGCGCACTATTTAATCCCTCTGCTATGCAGGTGCCTCGAAAAATCCAACCACCTTGGATGGAGATCGAAATGAACCACACCAAATTCCAACCCCTTCCATATCCGATCGTAATTGACCAGACCAGTTGCCGGTAGCGAGTCGCTAGAAATCTTGCGTGATCCCGCGCCGCGCCGTTCGATTGGCGGCCTTCGGAAACTTCACATTTGAATGGCAGCAGCTCAAATACATTTTTCAACACTTGACGTAGGTCTGCCGGTCTAGAATTAAACGTTTGGCGCCCAACAAAGTGTGGTGGGTAATTATCAAGAACTTTTAGCTATTCAAACGGACGCACTAATTTGCAATATACTATGTAGGATATACGAAAGTGCTATATTGAAACATCACCATTCCAATATTAATCATGTGTCGGAAGGCAGTGAAGGATACTTATTTACCTTCTTACATTTGAGAGGGTTTAACCACTTAAGGTTAACGAATACTCCTTATAGCATTGACAGATCGTTGCGGCATACCCCTCTTTACTTTTTTGTTGTAGCTCGTATCATCTTCAAAGTAAATGTGAAAAATTTAGAAAACCAAATTTGTAAAGCAATCAGTGAAGTGCATAAAAGTTAGAAATTTAACATGAGACCTCCTGGCAAGCCATGGAACAATTTGAGCCCCCAAAGATTTGATTTCTAAACAAAGTCCAATTTTCGGAACACCCCAATGCCCATATGTGATTTGCTATCAGTCTTAAAATGTTTTTGTAATCAAACATTCATACTTCGGATAATTACCCTAACACAACTATCTTTCAATCCGTACGAATGCTTCGTCAAACTACTACCATGATGATACGTGATCGTCGTTGATCAAACCAAACATACAAAAAAAATCCTCGCATCGAACCGTACTAAGGCAAACGCACGTGCAGTGCTCTTTAAGATTAAGTAATAGCACAAAAGTCGCGTCGTCGTTGCGGTATCGAACTTTTTTTGCTCCCTCGTTGGACCCTAAGCTACTATCGGCCGGAGTCTCCTCGGCCAGACGAAAAATTGACGCTGCCATCATAAGTGCACCTCAAGTAGTCATTATGTATGAACGGTGCGGTACCAGTCGATATATTTAGTATAGCTTAATACTAGTAGGTACTAACACAAGCGAGGTGGAGCTGTCACATGAGCCAGTTGAACATTTATAAGGTGCCTGCCTGCTAGCTGTGATGCATCGATGACGCCTCTTGGTCACCCCTCTTCTCGAACGCCTCGAAACCTCAAAACAACTGGCAACTCTCTATGACGGCCAACTGGCAGGCAACCCACAAACTAACCAAGCTACGAAACCAGCTATGCAAATCGTAACTTTGCGCGGATTGAGGTGGTAAACTCTCTGGTGGTCGACCATTCAAAGTTTTTGTGGGAGGGTAAGGAAAGGATCAAAGTGTCTGTACATTATAAGCAGTGCTCATATTGGAACCCCTTCAATCAGCATATTATTAAACTTGACGACTTGCAAACCGGTGTTTGTTGTTGAAAAGAAGTTCAAAAGTCACCCCGTGTGGGTCAGCTGATGCCAGGCGCTAATTATCGGTGCTAAGTATTCTAGAACTAGCAGTAGTACAGCATTTCACAAAGTCAACTTCGGACTGATTAAGCCATTTGTTGGGGGGTTTTGTAGGAGTTGAATTTACCTAATTCTAATTAAGGGGGAATGTTGGCAGTTTATAATGAGTTTTTAAGACATGAACATTTGTCAAATTACAGAAAAGCTTGCCTATAACTCATCATTTCTGACTCAACTTGGAAGCTCCGTATATTTTTTAGCTAGCTAACAACAGTATGACCCATAGAAAATGCGAAAATCTGTCATCAAATAAGCCTCTAACATTGATGTCCAGGTTTCAGAGATGAAAGGCTCCAGAGAATTGACACTTGGGTGAGAGGATCTTCAGGCCTACGCTTGAACATACGCCCGTATACAAAAAGTGCAGGAGGTTCAAATCCAGATTGCTTGAAAGCCAAAGATCCTTTCGGTCAAAACTTCATAGTCTCCTTCAGCCATGGACTCCTTCTTGTTGGAAAACAACATTCAAGGGATCACCCAAGTTTTTTCCGAAATCACAGAATCACCTGATGCTGTAAAATGTCCACGTATTTAGACATTCACCCTTATTCTTGTTTACGGCGTATCTGTCGTTCGTTCGGACGGATACTTTCGATCGAATTCGAAAAAGGTATTCTTGTTTTCGTTCGAACGCGATACGTTCGATGTTGGTGTTACCAGATGAATTTCTAGGTTTCGAAGTCCAGAGATCTGTCAAAATCACGTGCCATCAATGTAAACAACTGTTGATTGTAATGTAGTGAAATTTTGACTTGTCGGATCGGCGCACGTAAAAGACCGAAATTCATTGCCATGACCGGACCGGATTAGGTGGAAAGGCGATGTCGGGACCGCTTCAAGTTCCGGCTAGTCGAATTCATCGGCTCCTGAGAAAAGGCATATATGTGGAACGAGTCGGAATGGTGTCCTGGCGAGTGAAGTGCTGGAGTTGGTCGGAAGCGCCGTACGTGACCACGTAGCAACGTAGCATCCAGAACCATCACAACAGGGACAACAAGCAGGTCAGGTCCAATAAAAAATTTCCATCAGCAGCAGCCGCGGCCGGTTGAGATTGAGACTGTTTCGATGGTTTCGATTATTCAAAGAGGCCGAGCCGATACCAGTCGGTGGTGAGGGTGCTGCTTTTTCTGCAGAGCTGCCCTGACGAAGGAGACAAGTTTCAGAAATAATTGCAGAACTCTGATAAAAAAATAAATACCTAGTTGAAATAAAAATGATTTTTTATAATCTTACATTTATGTTTTGCAAAATTTCTCATAAAAAAATCAATAATTTTATCCTCCTTCTGAATCCATCCTACACTGGCAAAAATGTTATCAACAATCGGGTAAATTCGATCAAATCCAAGAATTTTGAACCACACAAAAAGGTACCCTTTTGCCAGCCAGTGATAATAAAGGCCCTGGTGCTATTTGTGCTGTTGAAAGGATTGAAAGAGCGCATAGTTCTGACGAGTTTAATTTACAAATAAAGTTGTGCATTTTGAATCAAATAATTAGTTTTTTTTTCAAATCACACAATTTTGCTTTTTGATACTTGAAATAAAGTATTTTACCTCACAACATATATTTCATTCTGAATCAAAACTGTTCTCAACTCCACAAACGCGCCCTATTCGCAGCATCAGACTCGCGTTTGTCGGCCCATAGAGGAAAAACGTTCGAACGAAAACGGGAATGCAAAGTTTCGTTCGAACGAACGATGTTCGAAAGATCGAACTGTTTTCATTCGTTCGAACGAAAACAAGAATACAAAATTGCATAACTTTCGAACGAATGTCATTCGATCGAAAACAAGAATAAGGGTGATTAGCTTCTACTCCAGCTTTTAAGAAAACAGGAGGCATCTTCAATCCATGCAAAGAAACCGTTCCAAATACCATGACTTTGTCGGGATGCTTGGTGGTAAACTTGGATTTCACATTCTCTGGAACATCCTTAGCCTCCAGGGGTGAAATATATCGATCCGTACGTGAATTGAACACAGGATCAATCGAAAAAAGTTCTCATCTGAGATCACGACGATCGACTGCTTCTTCTTCAACTTTGAGCGCACAAGTCGCAGTGCATTAATTTGTTCTGTTATCAAATGGCACTTTGCTCTTGCCCTTGATGATGCATTTAAGTCATACTTGACTAATCGTTACATGGAAGACTTCGAGATATTCGTTTCCTTAGCCAGCCTCCGGATTTATCTAACTGGATGTCGCTTCACTTTCGTCCTGGCCATTTTTAACACTTCTACAGTGCATGTAGACCGTGGCCGGTTCACAACGTGGCTTTCTTGGACATATGTAAGAGAAGGTTTCACGCTATAAACAATCGCTAGATGGCATGCTAAAGCCGCCACAATTTGCTTGGGAGATTTTTGGGCACATATACATAATTAACGTGAAATAATACAAATTTCTAACAATTGCTAAGCGATTTGGCATCATTGAACGTCATTAGTCAAATGACTATGACTGTTGAGCCTCTTGGTCCGACCGATGACGAAAAATAAACGTATTTATTATTATTGTTGCTCCTGCCAGCAAGCCCAAGACGACCGAAGACGAAAAAGAAAAGCATTTCGGTATCGATTTTTGAATACGGCGAATGCGCCAAGACCTTTGTTTTGAGAAAAACGCATTCCAAGTTTCAGAAAATAAAGTCAATTTCCTATTTAGCTGCGTACAATCATTTTCCTAAATAGGTCGCTAAAATGCCTTCAAATTGATTGAATTTCATCACCCGATCGATCAATATAGCTTTTCCGTACTAATTACTTCAAAAAATTAATAAATTTAACTGTGGGCCCTTTTACCACAGACTGGTGATCTCATTTTGTTCATTCGCCAAATTGGAGCGTTCTTTTGAATTGCAGAATGACTGTTCGCCTTTTGGATCACTCATTAAAGAAGCAATATTCAAGCAAATTCCGGCTTGAAAGCGGGTCCAAATGATCACATTAAAACATTAGCACATTCAACGATCTTATAAATACTGATTTGTGCATCTCCTCGTCCTGGAAAACAAATTTCAAAAACTTCAATGCCCTTTTTCTATCTCGAAATAACTATTGGCCCTTTTGTTCGCGACGAAATTTTGAGGGGAAATGGGCGAATGAACTGTGGGATTACACACTCATACAAAAAGCTATTCGCCTTATTTAAAAAATTAAATTTAACTTCACTAAAATAAGAAAAATTAAAAGGAGATCATATTTTCGGATGTAAAATAAAGAGTTAAACGCATTGTTGTGATTATCTGAATTTGTTTACAGTTGGCGCATTCGTCGTATTCAAAATTTGATACCGATTTATTATTATTGTTGCTTCTGCCAGCAAGCCCGTTTTCGGTTTTTTATTGCTATTGTTGCTCTCTGCCAGCAAGTCGTTCAAATAGTTTTACCTGCCGTCAGCAGCCGATCGAAGTGTGAAGAGATTTACCAGTCACTCTCAGT
Organism: Uranotaenia lowii; assembly: GCF_029784155.1. Classification (NCBI taxonomy): domain Eukaryota; kingdom Metazoa; phylum Arthropoda; class Insecta; order Diptera; family Culicidae; genus Uranotaenia; species Uranotaenia lowii. The sequence goes on along the minus strand of NC_073691.1, from coordinate 65,490,751 downwards.
AGAAATTTGACCATGTGTAGGAGCTTCGCCAGTCGCATGACGGAGAAATGTTGATTGTTGTCGTGCTTTATCCGCCATGCGAGTAGTGAGGCTCCGTCAATTGAGTACGGTGCCGGTCGTTTGATGAAACAAAATTAGTCGGGTCAAGCGTGACGGGCGAAATTTACCAACCCTGTACACATCCATGAACGACGTGACATTTGTTATCAAAAAGTTTATTGGGCCAAGAATTATTTGTATAACAGTTCGAAGGCCCTTCGTCTTCAGGGACAAGGAACTCTTATACAAAACGAACTTAAACTGTGACACAATTCGAACAAGACTCTGGCAATTTAATTTGTAACTGGTCTACAAGCATGATTTGACACAAAAGTTGATTTATTGAAAAGATCTATCTCTCTCGATATTAAAACGAGGGGCTCCCATACAACATTATTAGAAAACACGACAGAGCTAAAACAATTTGATTCAGATATTTAAGAAATGAGAAACACATGAAGGCAACACGACAAGGTAAATTCTTCTTATGTCAACCCCCCCCCCTCCCCCCCCCTTCCCCCTTCCTTCAGTTTTTGCCGAGAATTCTGAAGGGGGAAACAAATAAAGTTCAAGGTATTTTATTGAATATTGCGATAAATTTGTACATACAAGTATTTTGCATGCAAACTTTTATCCAATTTGTTCTAATTTAATGAAAATTTGGGTTATTTTTATTATCCCCCCCTCCTCGTGATGTTTCAACTCAAAGTGATAAGAGAAAGATTTCAAATTTGTTCCGGCCTTACTAACTGGAATTGATTATTCATTTTAAAAAACAAGGGGTTTTCATACAAAATCAATATGAAATATGACGCAATTTGAACGATGTTCAGGTGATTTTGCATAATAAGGGGTTCAGAAGCATGATATGACAATACAAATTGATTTATGTTGAAGGTTAACCTCTTAAGCTTTTGAAATGGAGGAGCTCCCATACAAAATTTATAGAGAAAGGGGCAGTACTTATACAACCATTCATATTGTTTTCAAGACATTTGGTAAATACGCAAATTTAGACGTGGTGAGATAATTTATTTTACCAAATTACATCAATTTAAAAAACGGGGGCTCTCATAAAAAATCAACGTGTAATATGACATTACTTAAACTATAACTTAGCAATTTTGAATGAATTTTATACACAATCATGTTTTGACACTGGAAAAAGATAGATATTAATGAAAAACTATTTCCACTTTTGTAGCGGAGGGAGGTCCAATTCAAATTATTACTTATAGAAATGGAAGCGTTTTTTATAACACTACCACGTAAAAACATGGCCAAAATAAGTCGGGAAAGATGCTTAAAATCCCTCGAGAAAAAAAAACCAAAATAACGTGAAGTTTTGTACCCGAGAGTTTACCGGGCCAAGGTGATTTGTATACACTGAGGTATTTTTAAGCAGGGTGATATGGCTCAGTTTTTCTAACACGGCTTCTTTTTACACGGTTTCTTGCCATGGATACGATTCTTCTACACGGCTCTCGCGAATCAACACGTTTTTTGAGCGAAAGTAATCCAAGTCCTATACGTTATCAGGTATCATACGTTTCTTTTAGGAGCGGGCGTTCCTATACAAACTCTGCATAAAACTTTTGCACTACTGATACGGCAGGTCCCATAAAAAACTCATTACGGAAAAAGAATTTTTAGTGTTAATTTCCCGGCCATTTTGGCGTTCCAGGGAATCGGAAAATCTGACAATCCTTTTCCCGGGAAAATTATAAAATAAAGGTTTTAACACTCTACTACAGAAGAAACCTAATTTAAATGGTATTTTAAAAGTTTTTGGAAGTAATATTGCAAAATATTTCCAACTTTTCTAATGTCTCAAAAATTCAATAAGCACTTATGAAATCAAAGACTTAAAGACTAAATACTTTACCCGATAAACTTGACTGATTCTTGCTGCAAAATTTTCAGATAAATAAGATAGTTTTTCACTATCTGTGCAAGCTGGCTAGGTAGACTTCAGGTTCACGTAATTTTTTCAGGAAACTATCCTTTTTTCCAAAATATATCAAGATTTTGCTACTGGTAACAGTTTGAGAAACTGAAGTTCTAAATGATGAGTGGTGCAACACACAGTGAGTGAAATAAGAATAGTAACACTATGAGTTTTGTTTGTAAAACTATGAATGATTGAAAATCATCAAAAAAAAATTCTACAGTTTGTTTTGTTAAAAATGATTTTTGTAGAAAAACATAAGTGGTACTATTTTTATTTCGCACCATTTTTTCCATATTTTTTGTCCTTATCGCCAATTGCTTCATCCAAAAAAAGTAAACTTATACTTGATTTATCCATTTAATAGTTTGAAACAAATTGTAGATGAAAATTTTGATGATTTTCAATCATTCATATTTTTACCAGCAAAACTCGAAGTGGTACTATTCTTATTTCGCTCACTGTAGAACATTCAGATTTTTTTCGTAGCGTTCTTTATTGGAATTAATTGTTTTTATAGAATCTTTCGTTTTTCACTTTTACACTAAGTTTTCGAACGAAAAAAACATTTTTTTATCGAATTCAATGTATAAACCAGTTTTAGAAAAAAAAAACAAATGTTCAAGTCTAAGCCATATATCAAGGTGGAACAATAGTTTTCCTTTGCTCATTCTGACCTTTTTTCCAATTTAGATAATGTAAATCCAGGGTGAGCAACCTAGTCGGCGGGCCGCCCTTAAAATAAGTTTTTTTTTAATAATAAGCAGAGCTTCACAATATTTTTAATATTTACAAATTTTTGGAGAAATAAATCTAAAAATGGAAAAATAAAACGAATTCGTGTTTAACAACAGAAACTCAACACGACTTTTTAAATACTCGATATTGAAAATTTTAAAACATTCTTGAGAAATATATATTTAAATAAATCACCGTATTTTTAGCGTTGGACGTTGAATTGCTAATTGATTTTCTGTAATTTTTACCCACGATTGAAACTTGTCCTTTAAGCCTAGATTTTTTTTCTACTAACGGTAAAAACCCCGTTTTTCAAATCGTAGATCATTGCATTAAGATGTTTAGCAAGGTTGTTGAAATCATAGAAAAATGTTCAATTTCACATATTTTTAAGCAACTATCTTTAAAACTACATTATTGATTCTAGAATTTTTATCTAGATTTTTATAATTTTTAATCTTATTTAGATATCATTGAGATAGGATTTCTCAAGCTGTACTTTAACTTTGGTAATGTGGAATGCGAGTTATAAGTGCAATAACTCAATTTAATGATGTTTGTGATCAATTTATTCTTTAATTTTTGGCTATTTTTCAGTCTTGGATTTCAATCAAACAACTTTCTTTGTGAAATGCCCGACGTTTCGACCACCCGTCGGGCATTTCACAAAGAAAGTTGTTTGATTGAAATCCAAGACCGAAAAATAGCCAAAAATCAAAGAATAAACATCAAAAAACGGTCGATAACATAAACCTAAATTTGCGATCAATTTTCTATCAAATTTCTGGAAAAAGCAACACAGATAAGACTTTTTGGGTCGAATCACTGAATTTCAGATACCGTAATCCGGGGTAAGATTGATCACTTTTTTCAATATATTTCGATTATTTTTTCTGTTAAGAGGAATGTGGCATGTTTTATATTTTTAAAAACAGTACTGGACTCCTATGAACGTAAAACATTGATGCAGAAATTTATTAGACCTCATAAAATTTGATTTAAAAATCGGTTTCGTCACTGTTCAGAATTTGATGCTTTGGGGTAACATTGACCAGTCTCTATTTTGAAGGTTTTAACGAGTTTTCTTGATCATAAAGGATACAAAACACCTTCATAATATTTACAAATACTAGTTTATAAATTTAACCTTGATTTTTAACGTTTTATTTAAAAAATATTTATAATCGAAAAAAAACAATGATGCTGCCTACATTTAGGGGCAAAAATTATAATAATTGCTTAATAGTTTGAGCTACAAAATACAAATGAAATTTTACTTTCATTCATTCCTCTAGGCCCTTCCACTATTTCCATTTTAATTTTTTCTTTAAAGTTAACGATAAGGTTCCTATCCATTTATCCAAAACGGGCTTACTCTTGGAAAATGTCCTCATTTTTTAAATATCAAAAATTTATCATTAAATGATTATAAATACAGCACTATAACTGTTCATATACAAAGAATAAAAGTTGTTCTTTCACATTAAACAACCCGTTTGCTTCTAAAAGCTTTTTGGTATCATCAGAAAAGCTGTTTTTTGCGAGCCATTGAAAAAAAAGATATTTTGGGATTTTTAAATTAGATTTTTACTTGCAGAAAAAAAATTCGTTCAGTTTTCGAAAATTCAAACTATAGACTAAGTTATTGATCATAATGTGGAAAAGATTATTGTTGGTCAAATTTACCCCGGTGATCAATGTTACCCCGGTTTACGGTACCTACCTCAGGTTTTTATCAAGAACTGATAATTTTTTTCTCGCTTACTTTGATGTCGGCTGATTCATGTGGATAAAAAACTAAAATCTTTCACCCAGGCGTTTTATTTAACTTTCGTAATTTTCGTTAATATTCAGATACAAAAAAAAAACATATCACAAGTTTTTGGTATAATTTTTTTCCGCCTGTATTTGAATGCTAACAGAATAAGTCTTATTGTATAATTGGATAGAATTATTTAAAAAAAAAACTATCTGCTGCGCATATTGTTTATCAAACAACTTTATTTTTGCTTGAAAAGAAAATAATTACTTCACTAACGGGCTTCGAAATTTCTTTGATCATGTGCTGCTTCCGATTTTTGGCTGCTCTTCCGACTCACGTTAATGGATTTGACTTTTCAATGTGGTCGGAGTTAAATAATTTGGATAAATGTATCCTGAATAAAAGAAAACTCCAATATTATGCTATGCCAATAAAGAATATAATATGCTTAAAATGCCAGAAAAAAGTTAACAGTCTGAATGATTTTGGAGCAACTGCAGATAAGTGCATATTTAATCAATTTATATAAATTTTCCTAACAATCCTTTGTAGAAAAAAGTAAACGTATAAAAATTTGAAAAAAAAACCGCGGGTTGCTCATCCCTGGTGTAAATTCAGGAATCATCCAAACCATCTCATATTTAACATTGATGCTTGGTAACCCAAAAGGTATCGAAAAAACAAATGAGAATTGTAAGAAAATTTTTGCAGCGGTCTTATGTATCTATATGTCTTTAAAGTAAGTAAATAGTTAATGTTTAAAAAACACTGCCAATGCTATGTTTTTCCGAGAATTTAACAGCAAGCTGTCGTTCACCAATGCAATGTTCGTTTACACTAGATTACATGAATTCATCAGAGCTGGCAGCACTGTTTACGCAATCGAGTAATCTATCTAATAGGAGCGTGTCTGACTACGCATCAGCTGTCCCCTGGTGCATAAAATTCAAGTCTCTATCTCACTCCTTCACTTGCAACATTAATTTTAACTTATCAAATAGAACTGAGCAATGCTATGTGAAGGATAACCATAGATTGATGTAAACTATTCTTGATAATGCTTTGCATCGAAAATTTTGCAAAAAAAAACTATGAGCAAAATAGAAAAATGAGCAATTACAACCATGTGCATTGGACTGAGAGGATTTGGGGTTATTTTTGAATTTCTCAAACCCTGGAGTCTAAAAAGCTTCATTTTGGCTTAAAAGTCATCAATGATTTTTGACAGAATTTTAAAGTAACGATTCCATATCTAAATTTAAACATTTATAATTGTATGGGAAAAATAAATATTTTGAACTGAAAAATCAACGTCATTTTTGTTTCTTCTGTAGTCCCGAGCCTGCTAATGGTTTTTATGCCAACTTATAAAATATCTAAAGGAAATTTTCCGCTGATTAACTTTATCGAAGATTGTAACATCGTATCTTATTAAGAAAAATAGTTATTTACTGTTTTACAGGGGTATTTTGTTTGGCATTGATAAACAATAAATTCAATTGACATCACTGCTTGTGCCTCGTGTGAAGTGTTGCATGCAAAGTAGTCATACAAAACTTCGTTTGGCACCCAGCAGTGATGTCAATTGGATTTATTGTTTTTCAATACTAAATTACTTGCCCCCATTCAACACATAATAACTTTTTTATCTAATAAGATACGTCTTCGACTAAGTTGTTCAGCGGAAAATTTCCTTTAGAGAATTTATAAGTTTCCACGAAAATCATTGGCATGCTCGGTTCCATAGAAGAAACAAAAACTATGATAAATTTTAAGTACCAGAAAATGGGGTAACTGTGATCACCGGGGTATCTTTGACCAACAATAAATTTTTGCACCTTATCATCAATAACTTAGTGTATAGTTTGAATTTTTGAAATCTGTTTTCTACGTTTGAAAGCCTATGCATTGAGTATCAAATAGTCAAAAAAAATTTTGTATTTGAATTTTTTTCTGTTAGTAAAAATGTAATTTCAAAATCTTAAAATATCTACTTTTTCCAAGGCTTACAAACAAACAGCTCTCCTGATGAAACCAAAAAGCATTTACAAGCAAACGGGTTGTTGAATGTGGAAGAACTACTGTTTTACTATGTGTATGTACAGTTATAGTGCTATTTTTATAGTCTTTTAGTGATAAATTTTTGATATTTAAAAAATAAGGACATTTTCCAAGAGTAAGCCCGTATTGGACAAATGGATAGAAACCCTATTAAATGATAAACTTTGAAGAAAAAATAGAAATGAAAATAGTGGGAGGGCCTAGAGGAATGTGTTAAGGTTAAATTTCATTTGTATTTTTAAGCTCAAACTATTTAGCAATTGTTTTAATTTTTGCCCCTATATGTATGCAACATAATAGTCCTTTTTCAATTATAAATGTTTTTAAAAGAAAACGCTAAAAGCAAGATAAAATAGATAAACTAGCATTTGTCAATATTATGAAGGTGTTTTGTATCCTTTATTATCGAGAAAACTCGATAAAACCGTCAAAATAGAGACTGATCAATGTCACCCCAAAGCGTAAAATTCAAATTAGAGACGAATTCGATTTTTTTAATCAAATTTAAAGTGGTTTGATAAATTTTTGCAACCGTGTTTTACGTTCATTGGAGTCTACTACTGATTTTAAAAATATGAAACATACCACATTCCCCTTAACAGAAAAAATAATCGAAAAATATTGAAAAAAGTGATCAATATTACCCCGGATTACGGTACAAAATATTCAATTTTCCCATACAAATCTAAATGTTTAAATTTACTCATGTAAACGTTTCTTTAAAACTCTGCAAAAAAAACCATGGACGAGTTTTGAACCAAAATGAAGCTTTTTAGACCCCAGGGTTTGAGAAATTCAAAAATGACCCCACATCGACTCAGTCTAATGTACATTGCACTTTCAAGAATGAGTTTTCCGTAACGTTTCAATTATCGATGAGACGGGTCATAAATTTGATGTGCATGTTAAAAAAAATGAGTGCTTACAATGTATCTTGAACATTCCTCTGTTTACAATACTGGTTGAACAGATTACTGGAAGCGAGCTGAACATGGGAATACTTTATACTATCCCTTATTCCAATGTCTCTTCAAGAAAGACAATAAAACCATTGCCAAGGACTTCAAACAAGATTGTTTTGTCAAGTTTGAACCACCACCGGTTGAAAATCTCAACTATTTGGAGTATGAAGTGGTAAAGTCGATGGGGTACAGTAGAATTTGCAGAGCAGGATATGGACCGCATATTTTCCCGTTAAATTTGTCGAGCAGTTTTTTTGTACCCTAATATTTGTCGCAGCAACTAAAAACAACTTAGTTCAAATGATCGAAAAACCAACAAACAGAAGTTTTTCTTATCCAAAGGCTTCTGGTTTCATAGAGCTCAGAATTGACAAGGTCATCCACGTTGTTCGATATCGGCTCTCAACGTCTAGACTTAACGGCGGAAACGATTTCTTCTGTATTCAGCTCAGTCATTGTTAACCAATCAGAAGTCAACACTGATCATAGCCAACAAATCAGCGAGCTGCCAATCTCCTTCTTCCATTAAGCGGTTGAGTCAGTAAACAACTGTACAAAATTAAACAAGTCTTAATTTGTGCGCTGCCTGTTTGTAGTCCATCGATCTCGAAAGTTGAAATCCCATTGTCGGTGATCGAGTACTGCCTTGGAAGACCGCTCATCGCAGTTTAGTATGTACCTACTTGGCTTGCTGTTTGACTTATCAATCAATAGTACACTGAAAAAATATCGAAAGTTCTTGACAGCAGAAATAAGCTGAAAAATTAGTTTTAATTCTGTTGATGTACCCAGGAGATGGAGAAAAATTTTATTGTTTTGAAGCTGTAAATTTTTAAAATTGTATTAACATTTAAGAGTATGTGCCTAGCCTATGGAGATGAGATGAAAGATGTACAGAATAAAAAAAAATTAAAAATAAATATATAAATGTGGCAACACTGAAATAGAAGCTTCAAAGTGTAAAAAAAAACATAAATCAGTTTTTGGTCAAATCTTGTGAGAGATGGACGTTTTAAAGCGGAGATTCTGATATACGATTCATATTATTTAATCGTAAGTTCACGACACTGACGTAGTTGGTACGATGAGCGCAGATTCGAAAGACTGCTGCTTTGTTTGTTTTGAAATGATGATAGATCCGGTAAATAAGACGGACTGAAGAAGCGCAGATTGAAAAAGCTGCTATTTTGTTTGTTTTGAAATTATGCCAATTTCGGTAAATAAGATGGACTGAAATGGCTTCAATTCACAAAAAAAAACAATGCAACAGCCTTTCCAATCTGCACTTCTTCAGTCCGTATTATTTATTGGGACTGCCATCGTTTCAAAACAAACAAAGCAACCGCCTTTTTATTCAACGCTTATTCAGCTCGTCTTATTTTTGAGTTGACTTAATTTCAAATAAAAAAAAAAAGCAGCAACCTTTCTAATCTGCGCACATCGTACCAACTACGCCATTGTCGTGAGCAGACGATTAATCTGAATCTTATTTCAGAATCTTCACTGATTTGTGTTTTTTTTTACATTTTGAAGCTTCTTTTCCAGTGTTGCCAACTTTATTTATTTATGTTTAAAACTTTTATTTTTATTCTGTACATCTGTAGCCCCTGAATCAATTATGCGTTCACTTCTTTCAGTTTACAATATTCTTGACCACCAATGCATGGTAAGAAAGATAATCGTACGTTCAATAATCACTGGGAACTTCCATGTTGACGTAGACGTCAATCGACGTCAAGTCTTAAATAATCGGTATAAATAAAGACAAAATACCAAGCGTATTCAATGCTGTTTCTTTATTCAAGCAGCATGAATGTTTTCCAAAAAAAAACTCTTCAGTGGGAGGTTGTCCACTGTTTCGTGCTTTTAACGGCGATCTCCCACAGGGTCAAACTCTCGTTTTCATAAAGGCAGCTCTGAAAGTTGTATGTAAATACGGAGTTCCTACAGCGAGACTGAGATACAGAGTCAACTTACCTTGACTTGGGCGATAGCAGCGCCCCCTCCTCAGAACATTCATTGTATGGGAGCTGTGTACGGTTCACCCAAAGCAAAAAAAAAAGCTACCAATGATCATGGCGACGCACTTTTATTTTATGAGCTCGGGCGACAATTCCGATGTGATGATAGGCACGGTACGGCGTGGTTCTCATTTGCAAATCCATACGATGCTAACAGTGAATTGTCCAAGCAGAACCTATGTGATGTGAATTGCTAAGAAGTACCAACTGGACAAATTGTGGCATTCAATTTTGTTGCCTGACGTCAAAGATCTTACCGTCGGTTGAGCTAAAGAGTCAATCTCGATATTCTTTCGAATAATTCCAATCGTTGACATTTATTGCATTTGAGCACTTTTTAATGAACCACTTTACTTCGAAAACCCATAATTTTGTCTTACGTCAGCTGCAAGAAGAAGAATGCAGGAAAATCGCTGCTTGATAATAGATGGCACCACCGCACAGTGGTCCAAAAGGGTCTGAAATGGAACTTTTTTCCTGGTGCTTTTGTCTTTCATTTTAGCTATTAGATGTCTTCAGAACATTCACTAGTAAGATTGTTTCCCATAACGTGAAAGTATCAAAAATTAGTCACAGCCTACTACGATAAAAATAAAAACACTAACTTTTTTGTTTGAAGAGATAGAGACCAAATTTGTTCTACAAAGTTGTAGATATCATCAAAATATGAAACTTTGCAGAAATAACCAGAGCTCTATCTCTATTCAGTGCAGAGTTATAGAGCTTTTAGTTTAAAACATACTTAAAATTTGTTTTATGTACTTAACTATTGTAAATTTTTGAACTTACATAAATATGATGCTCACAACATTTATTGCGATACTCAATACGCACATTTTGCACAAGGTCTTAAGTCTCTACGACCTTGTCTTCCGAAGTTATCGCAATTTCAAGTTTTATTTTTCCTAAATTTCACCAATTTCTAGGGTAAAATGGGGCAAGTGGATCCATAAACTAAATACCACATCTTGAAGTATAATTCAAGTACTTTAAACTAAGCCAGAAATTACTTGTCTCCACGCGCCCGTTTTTGAGTACGGTCGACATAAATTTGTTGAATTCTTAGATTTTAACGAGAAAATAGAGATTGATTGTTAATAATTCTGTCCTATCTTCCCAAGGAATGAACTATCTGTTTTGATGTCTTCAAATGAAAGTTGCAACAACAAACGAGCTATTGAATGGTATTTTTAAGAGAATTTTTTATGATACCGTTTGTAGACTTAAACAATTTTTAAAGCGTTTTTACGGTTTTAACTGGAAATGCTTTTTGTTAATTTTTTTCTAAATACTAAATTTGAAAAGGTGATAAAATTTCAATGCGTTTTGATGTGCTATTTGATGATTTCAGTTGAAAACTGATAAAGTTATGTGAATTTTAAGCATGTTTTTATTTCAACGATGACAATAAAACTCTATTTTCTCGTTAAAATCTAAGAATTCAACAAATTTATGCCGACCGTTCTCAAAAACGGGCGCGTGGAGACAAGTAATTTCTGGGTAAGTTTGTAGTACTTGAATTATACTTCAAGATCTGGTATTTATTTTATGGATCCACTTGCCCCATTTTACCCTAGAAATTCTTAAAATTAAGGAATAATAAAACTTGAAATTGCGATAACTTCGGAAGACAAGGTCGTAGAGACTTAAGATGTAGTGCAAAATGTGCGTATTGAGTATCGCAATAAATGTTGTGAATATTATATTTATGTAAGCTCAAAATTTACAATAGTTAAGTATAAAAAACGAATTTTAAGTATGTTTTAAACTAAAAGCTCTATAACTCTGCACTGATTAGAGATAGAGCTCTTGTTATTTGAGCAAAGTTTCATATTTTGATGATATCTACAACTTTGTAGAACAAATTTGGTCTCTATCTCTTCAAACAAAAAAGTTAGTGTTTTTATTTTTATCGTAGTTGGCTGTGACTAATTTTTGATACTTTCACGTTATGGGAAACAATCTTACTAGTAAATGTTCTGAAGACATCTAATAGCTAAAATGAAAGACAAAAGCACCAGGAAAAAAGTTCCATTTCAGACCTTTTTGGAACACTGTGCACCGGTGAATGTCTAGCGTCAAACGAATATTAGGTGTAAAATTTTGAATTATTTCGTGATACATATTTCAATATTAAGAAATCTGAGAACTTTGTAAACAATTCTACCAGCTCGAAAAAGTTGTCGAAGGTTATCATAAATGTGGGACATGCATTCTATAGATAAATAAACATCACCTTGTAGATTAATGTTATTTAACTATAGCTATGGAGCCCAGTCCCATTCCGGATCTGTTGCGTAGAACCGCTGCTGCCTGCATAGCACTAAATAATATTCAATCAGGATTGACATTTCGGCGAAATAGAAGAAAAGGTCAGCGCAACGCAGTGAATGGAAGCACTTCCGATGTAGGTTCGGTTGGGTTTGAAAGGTTCGCTTTGACAAAATTGTGCAAAACATCAATTAGATGGTGCAGTCCGTGTTACCTGTTAACCTTAGCCGAAAGCTTAAAACCGGACGCTTCATTTGGGTCTAATTTTGATGTAATGTATCTGATAATTACGAGACTTTTAAAAAATATATCGATGTTGTCCTTTCTTTGACGACAATACTGGTAAAATTCATAAAGTTTAATTCCAAATTTTGTAGTGATTAGAAACGTAAGGTAAATTGATAACTAGAATACACAAATTTTAACTTTGCTTCATATTCTTTTGATATAAAATTATTGCTGGCTACATGAGGAGTGTATTCGAAAAAAAAAACATTCTTTTGATATTAAATGATTGCTGGATATATGGGGAGTGTATTCGAAAAAATGCAACACTTTTTTTGTGAATAGCTATTGAATGTAGGGCTAGGAATTGATGAAATGTAATGCAATGTTTACTTGAGCGAATTTTTGTGAAGCTCTGTCAAGTGGTTTTTGAGGTGGTGTCTAATAAAGAAGATTTTCGACTTATATTTTTAGGCACCACGAGCGCAATCTCTAGTTTAAACTATGATTAAATCTTCTATTTCCTGGAGTTTGACTTTCAAAATCACTCAAAATTTATTATTTGGTCAAAGGTAAGGCACATTCAGCCAATAGTCTTCCTTCGACACAAAAGCAATATAATTCGATTTTTATCACTCCATCACAGTTTTTGTGTAATGGAATTATTCCAGATACAGACGAAACAGAGTATAAAGTTTGTGGGACCTATTGAAGTGCTATGCAGGGAAAACGTTCGTATCTGGAGGTAGTTTTCTTTGTATATTAAGCCATTTATGGTGTAAATCGCTATGAAACTCTGACTGATTTGCAGCTTACATGGATCGTCAGTCTTCTCAACTACTAGATATCAAATTTTTCAAATTTTTCACCTTGTTTACCTCCGGAAAATACCAGCGAGACCCACGTGAAGTTTCTGGCTGGAAACCTGCAGGTGCTCACTAAAGAAAACGTTCAGCTGTTCTTAACAAAAAATCTTCAAAATCTCTCCCCATTAGTGATCTGAATATTTTGCGCACGATTTGACCACCGCGTTTTTTTTATTTTAACTTTGGACTGCTTTTTACCTTGTTGAAATGAAGTTAGGCCTATTCATTAGTTAGCTAGACGAACAAGTCAGAAAAAAACTTACCTTTTTTATCACTTCCCCTATTGAAATTTTCGGATTGCGCTTGATAAAACCTCTCACATTCCCTTCATGAAATCAATCATCTTCAATCTTATTCAAATTTTAGCTCACTGTTAGATGCTCCAGGACTCCATAAACGACTTACCAAATTTTCTTAATTTTGGTCAAATTTTTGATTTCCAGCTGTTTTTGGATCTCCTGCTAGGATTTTCCAGGATTTTCCATGCATTAAAAAGTTATTCACAAAACAAAGTGTTGTACGTATTTTTTCGAATCAATCGTTAGAAAACATTCTATTTGGAATTGAAACTTATTATTCATTCTTCAAAGGTTTATTTTAGTTAAAGTAAAATTGAGAAATTAACTTCTCCTTGTAACCTGGGTGAGGCAAATCGAAATTTGCTGCAGCATTTTGATGAAATTTTCAATCCTAAAATTCAATGAAAAACTTTCTTAAAGTCTTAAAAAAAAAGTTTTTGCAATTTTCATTTTCAAGGCCCAAAAAATGTTACCCACTCACTGATCGGTGATTAAATCAGACAAAATTGACATTTGAGCGATCGTTTTGTTTTCATTTTTTTTTCTGTTTACCAGCCCTGGTACAACCTTGATGCTTTTCTAAAATGATAGCTTAGGGCCATAAGGAACTCTTTTTCTACTGACTGATTCCTATTTGACCAACACAATAATCCATCAACCATAACTGCTTTCAAAGGATTTTGTTATACAATACTGGCTTTAAATTTTGTCTACTTTTTTATCCTCTAGAAACTTTTTCTCATATAATCTAATCTAATTTCCTTATAACATTTTCTATTGAGGCCGCAACATATTCCGAAATAATGTATTTAGAGTTTCGAATATGGAAAATGTATCCAGTTTAAGTTTGAAATAAAAAAACGAAATTCGAACCAGGATTTCCTCCCAATGAATGATAATCCAAACTGATTTTCAAAAACAATAAACTGGATAAAGAACCCGAAATCTGATCACATACATCGAATTTTAAGGTTTATAAGCACATTTGGATCAACACAATCCGGAATGACTCTAACCTAAGCTTTCCAGATCTTTTTTCGTCAGTATCCGGGCTGGGCAAATCTTGTCTTTTTTTATCAATCCATACCCTCCAATATAAAAATAATTCTTAAAAATCACACAAAAAAATACACATCAGTCATTTTTAAATCATTTTTAAATCTTCTTAAAATCGTTCATGTTAATTTTCATAAAATTTGCTCAAAAAAACTTTACGCCAAATACATAACTCTAATGACTCAATTGAAATTTTTGTTTGATTTAGCGAATAATGGGACAAAATTCGGACAAAATTTGGACAATCTGCCTTAGGGTTGGAGCTTATTCTAATGTCAATGAAATTCCAAATTTGGTTTCATCTGGGTGCCCTAAGCTTTGGCAAAAATCATATAAAATCTAAAGATAAAAGTTCCATTCAATTTTTTGTCGATATTAGTTTTTATTTCACAGTACACAAGTGTCAGATAAAAAGAATTCTAAAATTTGTCTGCTACCCTACATTAGTTGCATACTTAAAAGCGCAATTTTCTAATTTTCAGATAAAAGCACTTTTTTGAGTCGTTTTTGTTAGGAAATGAATATTAGCCATTGGATAAATATTAATTATGTCTTTCCAAGCAATGATCAACATCCATTCATAAGAAAAATATATCTTTTTGGACTCGAGGGATCAAATAAACCCATAACATACATTTTGGAAAAAATGAGTTCACTATTGCATTGAAAATCTGGCATTTAGAAGTTCACATTAAATATTCTAAAACGGTTGACATATAGCAATGAATTTTATTATTGCAATTTCTTCGTGTGGGAAAATTTTAAAATGGAAAAAAATCATATAGTCACATTTTGTAAGATTTTTTTTGTTTTATTCTGATTTGAAAATTTTTCTAGAACATTTAATCTATGTGAGACAATCTAGTTTCGAGATATTGCTGAGAAATCAAGTATCCCCAGGGATCATGTATCCTCATTTTCCTCTATATTTAGTAGAAAGATTTCACTTAAGTTCTAAGTCGAGATTGTTATTTTTGAATCATTTTGGTCGTTCATCAAAATTTGAAAAAGAAATTGAAATATTGAATAAAGAGAAAAGAATTTCGCTTGGAATTTTGTACCATCATGAGGAGGCGTCAACATCCAATCCCCTCCCCCCCCCCCCCCTTCCTTTTCCTACGGCCATGTTGTCCAGTGTTATCATCAATTTTTTATTTTTCTCAAATATTTTTTCTCAAAAATTCATTAAATTTTATTCAGGTTTCTTCGTCTATCATCTGCCAATCCTATCTTCGTTGAGTATGAAATAATCATTTCGGTTAATGGCTTAATAAAGCAAGAACATTGATGTTCCCAACAAAAAAAAATGTCAAAGATTTTAGAGATCATACATAATTCTAAAAAAAATATCACTATGTGAACTCAAAAAAATTTAAACCAGGAGAACAATTTCAAAAAATGGGGCAAATGCACATATTTTCGAATTTGAGCATTGAAACTTCAGATAATTATGAAATTTTAAGTAATTGATTCGAGAGCATAACACAATATATAATGTTATAAATTCAAAGAAAAATAAAACAGTGATCGCCGGACAGAAAAACTAACTAAATGCTCTTAGATTGTGGTCACATACTATGTACAAAAACGGACGGATGGGCATTTTTTTTAAATTTTCTTTGAATATTATTCAAAAAAAAAATAAGTTGTTAATTTTAACTGAAAAACAAGTTTGAATCATACATAAAAAAAAACAGAAAACTACTCGTGAGTGGATTTTTGATATTGTTACTTGGATAAGGCAGGCTTATAATATATAATATAATATAGTTGTCAGAACACTTGCCTGCTGCGCCGACGTCCATGAGTTCGAATCCAATAGTAAACATCGTACACGGTTGACCGGATGAGTTTTTCAATGACCAACTGCATCGTTGATTTAAAGTCACGAATGACAAAAAGATACTCAAATGACAGGAATCAAAATAAGATGAGTTTTTTTCGATCTGTTTTTACTACGCTATCATCTCAATATATATCAACTGCACGCTCGTTTTTATTTAACCGTTTATGGTTTAAAAATAACCATTTTAGACCTTTTTCCGCTTTATGCTTTTTATGAAATATCGTTATTTTTTAAAAATATGGGCGTTCAGTGGAGAAGTTAGGAAATAGTTTTTATAAAACCGTAATTCAAATTGGAATATTGCGAGATTGAAGGTATTACAAATTATCGACAAAATTAAGGAAAAAATATGGTTTCCAAATATGTAGCTCACTTTATTTCTTGTATTTCAGTGCATATGTAGTATTTGCCATGTAAATTTTATTCATTGGTTGATGATATTTGATCACAAGATTTGAGCGGAAGTAATAAAATGATAAGGAATGCAACCTAGCATCAGGCTAAAACCAACAGCCGCTGAACCATCCTGTAGCTTTAATAGCAGCATAAGTGATTTCTACCCACGATCACTTCCAAATTTAAATGAAAAACTAACCCATTCTCGGCACCGGACACCACCGAAAGTGGTGATCCCATGTCTATATGCCTTGGTAACATTTTGTAGATCCGAAGAAAGCCAAAATATCAACCTTTTATCCTTGGAAGTCTATAATTAAAATTATTTAAAGAAATATTAAAATTTTCCGCGAGTGTACTCCGGGTTATCTTTTTCGTGATATTTCACTTATCCAAATTGTGCGAGTACAATGCTTTATCAACTGTCGTTCACTGTGGGATGTCGCTGAAAAAGATGAACCGGTAGCAAGCGGCTCCTTTAACTTGATGATGATTTTTGTGCTTCATTTTGGAATTTCAAGCGTGATCGTCTAATCGGCATCCTGAAATAATTTTATTTTGTTTATTGTTAGGTTGGAATATTTAAATGACAATAATTTATATAGAATCGATTACCTTTTATCATTATCACCCCAGGCGGAAAGATACCATCGAGAGTGAACCCTTGCACAATTGACACTTTTCCCAAAAATATAATAAACTCTAACAGTTGAGTCGCCGTGACGATTACGGCTCCCCCTTTTATTAACACAACAAAAGTGGATAATCGGCACAAAAAAACTTCATGAGTTTTAGGCCTTAATAAAATTATTAAAAACTAAAAAAAATCGTTGTGAAACACTATGACGGATTTAATGGGGAACTCGATTAAGTTTCGTGGAATAATGGTTTTTTTTTTCAGAAAGCATTCGTTAGGCTCATCGACTATTTCCAAACGGCTACATTTCGTGGTTAATGCTTGAGCACTACAAAATGGTTAAAATTTCAAAAGGAAAAATTCTTTAAAAAATAATCTTATTGGTAGTTTTTGGGCCAAAACAATGAAATGGTTACTTTTAAACCATAAATGGTTAAATAAAAACGTGCGTGTGAGCAACAAATCAATTTCTAAAGGAACTTCACTTCTAGAGGCGCTACAAAAATAAATTAAAAACGGTAAAAGTCGGTAGCTAGCGTGGTAAGACGGTAATCGCTGATCCACTGATGTCATCTCTAAGTAGTCCATATTTATTCAGTCTGTAAGCCTAAATGGGCTGAGACTGTGTATGTCTTAAGAAAAACCCACTCATAATTAAAAAATATTAAAATTTTATGAAGGCATTGAAAGATCGACTGGTAAGGTTGCTCTAATTGAGGTTTAGAAGAAGAAAATAAATATATTGTGAATTTTAATAAACATTTTAGAAACGCCGCTGGTAGACTGGCAACAAAACATAGACTTCCGACAATCTTATACTGTGGTGACCGAAGAAGGAATTGTAATGACCGGAGACGGAAATACTTATTGATGTTTCTCAACCACTCGCGCACGAACTTTTCTTCCTGAAAGACGCCAAAAGAATGACCGTTTTTTTTTTTCATTCGATTGCATCATCCTGGGGCGTGAGCAACATTCTGGGTGAACGACAAATTATAGACAACTTTACATTGCTTCGAGTTAAGTTTTCATAAATCCAAATGATTTTGAAAAAAAAACACTCCTTTGAAAAATTGGAGTTTGTTTTCAAGTAAATTTAAATAAATTAGCCTGATAGGAGAGTCAATTCTATCTGATAGTTCCATTTTAAAATAGTCAGTCGGTCAGAGAAAACTAACATGGGGCCGTTCAGATACCACCTGGACAACTTAGGGGGGAGGAGGGGGTATGGAAATGTCTACGGAGTGGGGGGTAGGGGTTTGGGTAATGTCCACGTGGACATACTTACTTTCAAAATATTTTCTAAAGGTGAATAAATATTAAGATGTTTTAATCCAAATCTTAAAATTTCAAATCTTTCCAGTTTAAGTTTAAGCAACTAGTAGCCACTTGAAAGCAAGCTATAAATATGATAATTTTGAAATTAATAATAATTATAATTATTACAAATTAGATTAAAAAAACAATTTCAAATCTGTCCACGTGGACATCCGGGGAGGGAGGGAGGGGTTTGCCAAATGTCCACGCTTGGCCACGGAGGGGGAGAAGGGGGTATAAAATCTCAGTTTTCTGTCCATGTGGTATCTGAACAGCCCCCATGTGAATCAATCTTTTCGTCCATTTTCTAAACTTTTAATTTTTCCCAATAATCTATCTTTTTTTTTATCATATCTTTATATTAAACTATATGCGCTTCTCGTTGGTCTGAATAAAAGAACTATTTTCTCGTTGTTACTTTAAACTAAAACTATTGGATTTGGTTTAGTTGTTACATTTAATAAATACGTTATATAAAAATTTAAATAGTTTCAGTCTAAGACAGTATAAAATGCTAAGTTTTAATTTAAAATTTTCTACGGCTAGTGGTTGTATAAATATAATTTTCAATGAAATTTCCCAAAAAAAAATGAGATCATGAGGTTCGATAAAAATACAAAACATTTTATAACCATTGAACGATGGCAATTGAAAAGCATTTATGTAAGTAAACTTAAATGGTGTAGTAATCCAAGGATATATTTTTTTTTCATGTCAACCACCATCAAATATCCAAATCCGCCTTCCAGCTTTAAATATATTACGCCTGATTGTATGCAGCTGCAGAAGGAAACCTAATTGAAAATAGCAAAAATTTATGTTTTTTTCGAATAAAAAATTCTACCTTACCAATTGTTGGGTCTTTCCCAAATTTTGAAGGAACGTTAATTGACTACTCTTTTAACAAACTGCAATTGAAAATGTGCATTTCGCACGAGTTTTCATTCAAAAATATGTGAAATACTCAGAATAGTTTTTGGAGTAGTAAAAAATTGACCTTTTTGGATGTCGATTTGCGATGCTTCACGGCACATACACATTTTCTCCAATAGCTCACAATAATCTCTAAACCTTCTACTTCAAATCTGTATCCGTCATTTTCTGAAAATCCTAACCAAATCAAAGAAAATAATGATTTATTAGAAGCTAGTATTTCTGCCCGTTTGTTTACATTTTCTTGCACACACACGACCTGTCAAAAATTAGCTTCGAAATCGCGAATTATCACCCTTATTCTTGTTTACGGCGTATCTGTCGTTCGTTCGAACGGATACTTTCGATCGAATTCGAAAAAGGTATTCTTGTTTTCGTTCGAACGCGATACGTTCGATGTTGGTGTTACCAGATGAATTTCTAGGTTTCGAAGTCCAGAGATCTGTCAAAATCACGTGCCATCAATGTAAACAACTGTTGATTGTAATGTAGTGAAATTTTGACTTGTCGGATCGGCGCACGTAAAAGACCGAAATTCATTGCCATGACCGGACCGGATTAGGTGGAAAGGCGATGTCGGGACCGCTTCAAGTTCCGGCTAGTCGAATTCATCGGCTCCTGAGAAAAGGCATATATGTGGAACGAGTCGGAATGGTGTCCTGGCGAGTGAAGTGCTGGAGTTGGTCGGAAGCGCCGTACGTGACCACGTAGCAACGTAGCATCCAGAACCATCACAACAGGGACAACAAGCAGGTCAGGTCCAATAAAAAATTTCCATCAGCAGCAGCCGCGGCCGGTTGAGATTGAGACTGTTTCGATGGTTTCGATTATTCAAAGAGGCCGAGCCGATACCAGTCGGTGGTGAGGGTGCTGCTTTTTCTGCAGAGCTGCCCTGACGAAGGAGACAAGTTTCAGAAATAATTGCAGAACTCTGATAAAAAAATAAATACCTAGTTGAAATAAAAATGATTTTTTATAATCTTACATTTATGTTTTGCAAAATTTCTCATAAAAAAATCAATAATTTTATCCTCCTTCTGAATCCATCCTACACTGGCAAAAATGTTATCAACAATCGGGTAAATTCGATCAAATCCAAGAATTTTGAACCACACAAAAAGGTACCCTTTTGCCAGCCAGTGATAATAAAGGCCCTGGTGCTATTTGTGCTGTTGAAAGGATTGAAAGAGCGCATAGTTCTGACGAGTTTAATTTACAAATAAAGTTGTGCATTTTGAATCAAATAATTAGTTTTTTTTTCAAATCACACAATTTTGCTTTTTGATACTTGAAATAAAGTATTTTACCTCACAACATATATTTCATTCTGAATCAAAACTGTTCTCAACTCCACAAACGCGCCCTATTCGCAGCATCAGACTCGCGTTTGTCGGCCCATAGAGGAAAAACGTTCGAACGAAAACGGGAATGCAAAGTTTCGTTCGAACGAACGATGTTCGAAAGATCGAACTGTTTTCATTCGTTCGAACGAAAACAAGAATACAAAATTGCATAACTTTCGAACGAATGTCATTCGATCGAAAACAAGAATAAGGGTGTATAATTTATTTCATATCGAACTGCTTATTTGTACTCATATCTACCACAAATACTTCACTTTTCTTTGTCGGAAGTCTTTCAGAAGTCGAAAGTCCGGACTTCCGAAGTAAAATTTAGTGCTGGCGCTATTATATTTTCAAGTTTTAAAAGGACAAAGAGGTATTCAAAATTTTTCCTAATTCTTACACAAAAGAAGAGGCAAAATTTCAATGCCGCTCGACGCTATAACGAAAAATGCGCTTAAAAATGCGCTGAAAAATGCATCATACCAAAATTGACATGATAGAAAAGCACTACTGGCATAAGGAGTCGAGCTCTCAAGCAGAATGATGCATGACCACTACATTCAAGCGAAACAAAAAAATCATTTTATGATATTTTCATCCCATTGGATAATTCATCCCAGAAATAAGAAAATGAAAAAAAAAACCGTCAGGTAGTGAGAATCTAACTCACCAAAACTGCCATCTTCATCTTGCTAAACCAACAGTTTAACCAGTGTACTGCCTGAGCAAGATGGTAAACAAGGGAACGAGGGTCAATTGTCTTAGGTTTTAAGCCACGCCCGATTTTAAAAACGAACAGTGCTGGCTTTCTGGCATTTGGCCGATGGCTTGCTAGTATTGTCTTATGAAGGGAAAGGAAATTTGAAACGAGAAATCTTCTTCTTGCTTTCCTACACACTTAATCTTTTCTCCTGTGGTCGGAACGATTTCGTCCTGTATTTTCAACAGCTGAAATTACAGGACGATTTCGGGACAGAAAAAGAGCTCAGGAAAACAACTGTCAAATTACCCTGTAGCTTGGAGACGATTTTTCCCTGTAAATTTCAAGTAGTTTTGAAATTCTCCTGTGGATTTGAGACGCGTTTATTCCGAGCTTGTAGGAAGTTCTGTAATCGTTTTTTGCACTCTCCCTTTCTCTTAAATCCATCCCGATTTTTATCCTATTAAATAAAAACATTTTTTTTGTATTTCCGAAGTGAATTGTATATTTTAGAATATAAATCATTTTAAATAAACACTATATGGGGTCACTGGAATCACTGAACTTAACAGAACTAACATAGACAATTGGTCGTAGCTAGAACAGTGGTGAAGTGGGTTTATCGATCGCGCTTACCAATAGATTATCTGAGTGGTGATATTCAATTAATGATGACCGCTCTATTGATAAGCGATAACCCGTTGTTGATTGGAAATTTGATCCTGCTCCTCGAAGATCTTGTTCCCAGCATGCTGTTACCATCTTACGGTGAAAAAAGCTCTGGTGGTTTTTCGTCCCTGGTTCCCGGCCCAGTGGTGGCAAACTGTTGACGAAGTTCTTCCTGACCTTCTGGGGCCAATCAGAATCGGGCATATCAACGAATCTAAACAGGAAAAAACAATTCAAGTTTGAGTTCATTTGTTGTTTTCATGTTCTTTGTCAAACTTGAAATGAGAAATTTGAATAGTTACCTCCTGCTCTCGTATGATATGGTGAAAGATTGTTCGGCCAAAATTACAGCATAACGAAGCTCTGCATGGACCTCACTGCTGAGGTCGCCGCTTGCTGTTTTCTCTTGTTGCATTTTCACGTCCTGTTTAATGATCTGCTGCTAGGGCGTGCCTGTTGTTGATTTGATGGGGCTGCTGGGTCACTTCCAAATATTCATCGGGTACTTAAGCGATTTTAATTTTTATTTTACGTAAACAGCAACAAATACTTTTAATTAATCAGGACTTAAACGTTCAACAATAAATGACGCTGTTGGATCCATGAACAGCAACGATCGGCTACCGGAAGGAAAAATAACGAACTGAACTCTTTAGCGCGTTTTTATTTTTTGCACTGGCGAGAAAGCAAAAAGAAATCCGGTTGTTTTTGCAACAGGATAGAAAGGGATAGGAAATATGACAAGAAATGTGTCTACAGCGATTCAAGAGAACACTGTCCTGAATTCACGGGGTTGGTTAGAGTTCCTGTGCTCTCGTAGCAAGTTTGTCTCGGATTTCAGGAGAGTTGAAGCGTCCCGAGATTCGAGTGAGTTCTCATTCGAACTTCGTTTGAATTGAGCTGTGTTCCTGTGATACGGAGAATCATGGTCCCGAGCGGGATGAATGCAATCTTAGTGTGTACTGCCTGTTTACACCCACAGAAGAGGTTTTAAAATTTAATTGTCGCTCGGAGCTCTATCCCGAAAATGCGCTTTAACATGATTTGTACCAAAGATGACATGATAGGAAAAGCACTACTGGCATAAAGACTAAAACTCCCTTGCAAAACAATGATTGACCAGTGACCACTACATTCAAGCGAAACTAGAAATACATTTCCTGGGATTTTTCAATACTATTGGATAATGCATCCCAGAAGCCAGAAAATTAAAAAAAAAAAAGATTTTTTTAAGTTTTCTACTGCCTGTTAACATACACATGCACAGCTGCTTATAGCCGGCCAGCTTGGCCGTTGGTTTGAAGGAAGGAAATGTTTTATGCCGCCTTATATACACACGCTCAGTATTGAATGACCGGAGCAATTCATTCGAATCTGGCTGCCTGGCGTGTTTGCCATCCTCCTTTGCCTTGTGATGAGATAGAGAGGGACGTGAAAACGTTTTTATTTGGTTTCTTTCAGACATACGTAATGCGGTTGCGCTGGGAGGACAACTCCAGCAATCAGAAATTGTATCAGCGCCAATGGCGTTCACATCTTTTACCAATGATGTAGAAATGTCGATAGCTCACGATTGGAGTGAAGGCTGAATTGTGGGTGTATATTATGAGGAATTAATCCTTCAACTTAATGAGGTGAAATTCCAATAATCACAAAATACTCCAAACGATGAAATCATTTGGAGTGTTCCAAAAAAAAATAAACATGAAAACGTTGGCAGCAATACAAAAGTTGAAGTTTTAAAAAACTGTCGCGAGACATCTTCCAAAATATTCCTCTTCATGAAAACTTCCCAGATTTTTGTGTTCAGCAGCCATGAGCAGCATATATCAACCTATATTGTAGATACATAAAAAACAAGAAGTTAAAGCAATCGATGGTCATGTTAAATTTATGATTAGATTTGATTAGATCTTATTTTTCTTTTAAAAAATCACCTGCGTAGGAAACAAGTAACCATTACAAATCTGTCAATTCTCTTGAAGCTTTCATTTGAGAAAGACTGTAACAATTTTTTATCAGCAAGGTTGTTTTTAACCTTTTTAATACCAAGCCAAATCACCGCATTTGCATCCAAACAAATCCCAATCGTAAACGTCTCTAAATTGAATTGTATAATCGAAACTGAATTAGCACTTCTAATTTTTTTTTTTGTACTGCTGTCAACTGCGGCTGCTTACAAAGTTTTCACACATTTAGCCGAAGTTCAATAGTTCCCCGACTTGTGTTGACTTGTTTTTTTCTCTTGTCACGGCTGACCAATCACAGCCATTTGCGTCCGAATTGTGGGTTGCGAGGGGAGGGGAATCGGTGACTGATTACTCTCAAATTGCACCTTTGCTTCGGGACGATGAATGGATGGGTGGGTGGGTGCCGAACAAAGGTGGTTGATCTTGTCCACTTAATAAACACACAGGTTCATATGACTTCGGCTGGACTTATAGCTACAGCTGTGTATGTACAACATACATGTGCTTGCTTACACTTTCCATTGACATCGAGCAATTAGCGACTTTTGTGGGGGCACCACACTGACCACTGCTGGCCACAGTTAAAAGGCTTCATTATTGCCTCGCCGAAATGAGATCGAGTTCAGAAAAGCCGTTTTGGTTGGCTTGGTTTCTCATGTGCAACGGCTTCGTGTAACGCAGCTCCAACTGGTCGAGATGTTGAGGTGATCTTACTGGGTGCGCTGATCAATCTTTTCGTTCACGTTGGGAAATTGTATAAAACTCGGTACAAAGTACATGAGGGCAGAAATTATATCGTGTATTACAAGTACGTGAACGTATCCCGGGTGTGTGTGAGTGGAATTCAGCAATTTCTCACCCAACCCAACCCAACAGTGATACCCTGGAGCTCTCATTAACATCCGACAACGAACCTTGGCAACGCCTGAACTTATCAGCCAGTCTCGTTTTTATTGCATTATGGTACTTTGTAAATTCCTTTTCAACAGTCCTTGCCAGAGGACGACGTTCCAACCTATGATTCAACCCATGCTAGTTGAATCAGGTCCCATAAAGTCACGCAACTTAAAAATTCGATTAGCATTTTGTTGCTGTTAGTTTTATGGTTTTGCCGCCCCGGGCAGATATCATTAAAACAAAAAATTAAGCACTCATCACGTATGTTATGGGGAGCTATGAGAGCAGCACACACCGGTAGCATCGTCATTCCCATCATCCCATCATGAATGACTGCTCCGTGGCAATTCAGTATGGCACAGCTCAATCCGCGTACGTGGCTGTCGCGGTTCTTCAACCTTTTAAGTTCAACCCGATGATATCCCGAAAAGTCAACGTTACGCAGATAGACTTTGTTGACGCCCTGGTTGGCTGGCTGGCTCATAGAAGACAAACATTATCTGCTGTCAAGTGCCTTGCTCGCCTATTAGGTGCACAGCTGTTTTTGCTAAATGCAATCGGCTGTGATAATGCAAATATGTAATGTGGAAGATGAATTCATTACCTACAACAACAAACAACGAAGACAAAAACAAGTGCGGCAGGTCCCACAGAGGTTTTAATGTTAATTGAACTACCTTGACATCCGTGAAAAGAATGAATCATTTTGCAACGCCAAAGTTCTTCCGACGTCCGTCGTTACTTACCTTTTAGTAGTGTCAAAGTGGATTTTTCGCCTGTTCCGGTTGAACCAGCTGAAGGTAAATTTTTTCGCCAGATTGCAACTTCTCGGCTGAGGATCAACTAAGCTGCTAAAAGTGAAATATTTTTTTTTGATAAACCAGAAAAATTTCAAATACTTCAAACAAACTTAGTGTACGTAATCATCGTTGATGCCTTAAGCGGGCCATAGACTACACAAACGGCATGTACAAATTCGATGATTCCACGACGATTTTTTGATTCTATACTCGCCCACACACGATACAATCATATTTCGCGAGAACCCAAACTGTTGCTAGCGAAAACAGCAACAGCAACAACAAAAATCCCCTCCACCCCGGCTGGGGCTGAGTAAATGGCTTGAGTTTTGTACAAGCAGCACCATCATGCCACAGAGGCTTGCTTGCACAAAAAATTTCGATCCCGACCGATTTCACTCAAACCGTTTGCGCGCTCATTCAAGCAGTGCCATACACCATGCAAATCGCATTCAAAGCGGCAGAATTTCATGGAATTTCGTCGCATTTGCCCAAAATGTGGTATGTTCTATGAACCGCTTTAACACGTTCGTCGAAACGCTCATTTTGCTTGTTTTACTAGCCGGGCCCAAAGAAATGCTTGGAGCGAGAAAGAAAAAAAGGAGAACTCCACCATTTGAAACGTGTGGCTAAACTGAGCGGCTAACTTGAGTAAGAGAGCGTCACACGCTTTTGATGTGAAGGGGCCTCCTAGGAAATACACGTCAAATGTGTTAAACTTCCAGCTAGCATAAATGTTGACAATTTACCACAATTTATCACACAGCACGTGTAATACTCGATGAGCCCTCTATTGATGGGACATTTTTATGCTGAATTCCGTTCCGAAATCTTGAGCACTTGAGAATATAACTAATAGTGTTTATCGATTGGTACATACAATGTAGTCTCCCTTACATGGGTACAAGTCTTATCTATTCTTAGACCCATAGAAAAGGTTGCAAAAATCCAATGCCTATGACCAACTACACAGCTAAAAAAGATTAACATTTTATGGGATTTTCATACTATTGGATAATTCATCCCGGAAAATGGGGAATCGAACTCACTGCAACATCTCATCTCGGCTTGCGAGTCGGATAACTTGCCCAGTACACCATCTTAGTCGGTAAGCACACGAATGTTTATTCACATAGTGCTTCTGCAACAGGGGTGCCAGGTGGTTTTAGCTAAAATCAGGACACCGCGATGAAAAAAATCAGGATTTTTCAGGACACCACTAGATTGGTGGAAATAACATGCAGCTCTGCTTAAGTTGCATACATAAAGGCAAAATACAAGTACTGAAGACGCATAAAACAATGCAACTGAAGCGAGCAGAACCATAGTTGGCCTGCAGTTTACATCTAATAACACTACTTGAATATCATCTGAACCAAAGATTATCATCGGTTAAACTATTTATGATTGATTTGTTTGAATAATAAATTAAATTCAGTTATAACTCAGTTATTTTTATGAAAATCAGGACAAATCAGGACGTTTTACAGACCATTTTTAAAAAATCAGGACAATTCAAGCGTTTTTGATAAATCAGGACGGTCTCTCGAAAATCAGGACAAATCCTGATAAATCAGGACACCTGGCACCAAGGATCCGAAATTCGCTCGCGATAGCTTCTATCTACACACTTTTCTCATAGCACCCTCAGGCAGCGTTGGATAGCCTTTGCTGTACGAACCGAGGAAATACTGTGCGACATTTCATTTTCAAAGCGAGCCTTCCGTTTTCTTGTTTACGGATGAGGAGAAGGCTCTGCCCAAAACACAAATTGATGGACGACTCACAACAGAATTTTCCGTCTGATGCATAGATGCTAAGCGATCTTAGCGATCTTAGAAGGGGAAATTTTTCGTTTGTCGCATTCGCTCGCGATCGACTTTATGTATTATTCAGCAGTGAAACATTCGGGAGTGAACTGCTCAAAATGTATCGCTTATATACCAATCGTAGACGCCGGGTAAGGCGGGAATGTTTGGGAGGTAAAAAATGTATACTTCCCCTGCTTAAAGCTACATGCAATTCTAACCAAAGATTGCCGCGACAATCAGGAAAACCAAAACAGCTCGGATAGTCTGCTCGTGAATAGTTCACCAACGATGCGCTCAGCAATGATCAGCGACAACTAGAATTTTGAATGTTGCAGATCACCATTTAGTGTCTTCGTTGTTGATACAATATTGTTGCATTCGCTTGACTGCCTTAGGTCGAATTCACAGTGAGCGCGGTGCGAAGTGCGAAGCGAATTTCCAATTCGCGCGAAAAACCGCTTCTCATTTAAACACGTTGAAAAAAACATCGACCGGCCACAGTGCAAGCGAATTTTCGTGCGAAGACCCGGCTGGATCGCGCGAATTCATCCTGCTCATCCGGCCATACACTGAAAATATTCTCTCGGATATTTTTTATCGTAAAATGATTTATCAATAAAATCTTTTTCAAAAGTTTATTTATTTAATTATCATTGCCGTTTCTATGTTGGTAATGAAAAATGCACGGTTTTTTAGCGCGGATTTTCGAAACAAACGCGGTTTCAGTCTTTTTCAATTGAAACAAATTATAACTGGCAATAAACGACCGGTGGCATGAAAGCCCCATAATATGTGTATAGAGTGAAGGGGTTGAACGGATAGAAGTTGGAATTCGTTATCCGACGCCATCTTGAAATCCAATATGGCCCCTTCCACTCAACTTTAAAATGCTGGAAGTGACTGATAAGCACATGAAACTCCCACAATATGGGTATTGGATGAAAGGGCTCAATAAGTAGAAGTCAAATTTGGCTGTCCGACGCCATTTTGAAATACAAGATGGCGGTTTCCGCATAAGTCAAAATGCAATAAATAACTGAAAATCGTAAGGTCCATCCACAATATAAGAAATGAGTAAAAGGGATAAAAAAGTAGATGAAAAATTATTGACAAAAATTTTGACAACTGCAAAAATGCACTGAAATAAATAAACAAAAACATAACAAGTGTTATAAAACTAAAGTAATATTGACAAAAATAGAACAAAACTGTGGGAAAATATGAATAACTATTACTAAAATTCAAAAATATGACAAAAAAATAGTGACAAATGACAAAACTTTGAATAAAACACGCCATATGTGGTTAAATAATTGAGCCAAAAATATGACAAATATTACAAAATTAGACTAAAATATGAGAAAAAAATCACAGAAATGGCAAAACAATGACAAATGAGAAAAAAAAATTATGATAAAATTATAATCAAAATTTGACAATAAAATGACTTGACAGAACTAATATAAGGACCAATATTTGACAATAAATTTACAAAATTGACAAAATAATAACAACAAATTTACAATAAAATCACAAAAATCTGACAAAAAATAAGGCAAAATGACTAGAATATGACAAGGTTCTGAAAAAAATATGACAAAAATTTGTCAAAAATAATGACAATAATATAACAAAATTATGAAAAATGAGATAAAAATATAACAAAATACTTTCAAATATGTGTAAGAAAAATGACAAAATGAAGACAAATACGAAATAAAAATCACAAAATTTGAAAAAATAAGACAAATTCGAACATATAATAATAATAATAAAAAATCTGACAGAACTATGACAAAAATATGACAAATAAAAACATGACAAAATTATGACAAAAATTAAAATAAAATGACAAAAATCTTACAGTACTATGACAACCTTTGTCAATTGTCATAGTTTTGTTTTGTTTTATCATAGTTTTGTAAAATTTTTTCATATTTTTGTTGCATATATTTTTATCACATTTGTAAGATTTTGGTCATAGTATTGCCAGATTTATGTTATTTTATTTCAAAATTTTGTCATACAGACCCCGCTTGATTTTAGCAACATTCGATTTTGGCCACATCCGAGCAAAAACCGTTCGTTTTTGGCAACATCCAATTAAGACGTTTTTTGTGTTTTTTTTTATTTTTTATTTTCATTTCAAATCAATAAAAAGTACTGTAAAACGTAATATTAGCATGAAATTTTTTCATTCGGCTTAATTATGATAGTTTTAAACAGTAAAAACATGAATTTTTCCATGTTTTACTGCTTATAACTAATATAATTGAGTCAAATTGAAAAATTGTATGCTAATATAAGGTTTTACATCAATTTTGACTAATTTGAATTAAAAATCAAAAATAAAAAAGTGACAAAAAAAACCGTTCGATTTTGGCAACATTCGATTTTGGCAACATAAAATTTTCGGGCGTGTTGCCAAAAACGAACGGGGTCTGTATTTGTATTTTTTTATTTATAGTTATTATATTTGTCATATTTTTATTTCATTTTTCAAATTTTCCATAATGTTGTCAAATATTTGTCTAAGTTTTTATTTCGAGTTTTGGCATTATTACTAATTTGTTGTTATTATTTAGTCAATTTTTATAAATTTTTGTCAGATTTTTTTTAATTTGGTCATGGCTTTGCCATTTCAATATCAAATTTATCATAGATTTGGTATATTTTTCTCATATTTTTGTAATATTTTTATCGCCTTTGCCATATTTTTATTAAAGTTTTTGTCAGCGTTTCGTAATATTTGTTATTATAATATTCTATTTTTTTTTCTAAATTTTGTTATATTTATGTCATAGTTTTAGTAGTTTTTTTTTTTTGCGTTTTTCAGTCATTAAAATTATTTTAAAAATGAGCGGAAGCCGCCGTATTGGATTTTAAGATGGCGTTTCATAGCGTAAGACTGCAAAATTCGACTGTTACTAATTGATTGAGTTTTTCGGAATTAACGCGGATTAGTTTTTTTTTGCGCGGTACGTATCCCTCGTTCACAGTTTTGTTAATTTGCAAAGACTTTTTCACGTGTGATTAATTTTTGCAACACCGAAGGTTTTTTTCAGTGTTGAACCGCTTCGCAATTCGCGTGCACTGTGGCCGGCCTTCAAAAATGAACTTGCGAAATTCATCCGGTGAATGAATATTTCGCTTCGCAGTTCGCTTCGCGCTCACTGTGTTCGTACCCTTAGGGCAGAAACACAGTGCACGCGAGCGAGCGAGCGAGCGATTCGCGCGAAGAATCGCACCTCATTTGAACACGTTGAAAACTGTGAGACCGTTCACAGTGCAAGCGACGCGATTCGTACTATCGCGCGAAATACCATTCGGAAAATTATCCGTCGCAGCAGTCGCGTGAATACTTTGTTTTGGTTCACCCAAACTTCATATGAACCTGCACTGAGATTATTTCTCGACAGTTTTATTTGAAAATGTATCGCGTTATTTTTAAATAATAAAAAAAACGATTTTCCTCGAATAACTTTTTAAATAAATTCGAAGCAGAGGTCAATTTCAATTATGACAAAGTTTTTCCAGCATATACCTGTCGTTTGTCCAGTATATGGACGAAATGGTGACCAGGAAATTCTGAAGAGAAATTCGTATTATTTTGCGGCACGGTGAATTTGTGCTCTTTGTGCTGTAAAAAACACATTACTTCGGGGGAAAATTTAAACATTGTGAATTTATTTTTTTTCGCCAAGCTGCATAAGATGCATATTCCATATACCGGCGCGCGTTTTTTTTCTCTAATTATTGGAAACCTTTGGAGATTCCGGTGACAAATTGCGTGGTCACCAGGTCTCGCACGATCCAAAATTTTTTCATTCCATTTTTAATCGCTTGACTAATTTAAGAACGTGAAGTTTTGATGCCAAAATAAATAAGATGGTTTATAAAAAATAATTTTCTTCGACAAACAAATACTCCTTTTCTTTATGAACAAAAGGGCTTGTGATATAGCTCAGTTGGCAAGTCTGTTGTCTCCTGAGCCGATGTCCGCGAGTTCGAGCCCAAGAGTAAACATCGAACACAGTTGTACCGGATAGTTTTTCAATAACGATCCGCCAACTGTAACGTTGATAAAGTCGCGAATGCCATAAACATGGTAAAACGACTATAATCGAAACAAAAAAAAAAAAAAAATTTATGAACAAATAAAATAACTTCTCCCAGAGAAATTGATATATGGATATTATTTTAAATATTTAAAACAAGAGTAGATTAGCTAAACAATATGTAAAGTATAAGCTGCAAAAATGGTTATTTATCATTTCTATTCATCTTAAATACTATAATCATGATTATACAGTTCAAAATATGTTGACTGGAAAAGAAACGCAGCTACCAGATCAAAATC
Organism: Uranotaenia lowii; assembly: GCF_029784155.1. NCBI lineage: Eukaryota > Metazoa > Arthropoda > Insecta > Diptera > Culicidae > Uranotaenia > Uranotaenia lowii. The sequence continues at coordinate 65,458,821 of NC_073691.1, read as the reverse complement.
AATTGCTTGGACTCACAATGAAAACTCTTAGAAAAATTTATAGCATCCTAACATCTGTATCCAAAGAAAACACTCAACTGCTGAGCACAGAACATTTATATCCAGAAAAAGGTAAATTTTACTTGTTCAATCTGTAACATGAGCAAGGATTAAATAATGAATATGACTCTAGAACAAATTTATCTTACATTAAAGTGCTTTTGAAATAAAATCTTTGGTGCTTATTCTGCGAGTCACGTGACGTGGATTTGTCGGGTCAACATGATTTGACGTCAGTGAAAGTCGCCGGCGCTGATAGCGATGAAAACTCCGGTTTGTGGATTCGGCAATAAAAATAATTGAATGGTTTTAAGACGCTGTTAAAAATTTTAATTGAATGTCACATACGAATTATTTCATAATGATTTAAACAAAAATAACCTATTAAAAATTATTTTTTCAATTCCCTATAAATTGATTTACATAAATATTATTTTCTTTCCTATTCATAAAGTTTTTTCTCAGTGTAAATCGCATCCCGTTCGTCGCGTGCACTGTGAACGATCCTGAAAAATGTTCGCGCGAAATTCATTTCAGGTTCATTCAAAAATCGCTCGCTCGCTCGCTCGCGTGCACTGTGTTTCTGCCCTTAAGCGGGCCACAGACTACACAACATTTGTACAAATGCGATGAAATTCGATGAAATTTTGTCGCTGTGAGCACGATTTACATAGTGTATGGCACTGCTTGGATGAGCGCCCAAACGATTGGAGTAAAATCGGTCGGGATCGAAATATTTTGTACAAAACATTCTCCCAGCCGGGGTGGAGAATGTTTTTTTTTTGTTGCTGTTGCTGCTTTCGCCAGCAATCATTTGTGATCGCGTGAAATATGTTTGTATAGTGTGTGGGCGAGCATAGATCAAACAATCGACGCGGAATCATCGAATTTGTACAGGCCAATTTGTGTAGTCTATGGCCCGCTAAAATATTTCGATCCCGACCGATTTTACTCCAACCGTTTGGGCGCTCATTCAAGCAGTGCCATACACTATGCAAATCGTGCTCACAGCGACAAAATTTCATCGAATTTCATCGCATTTGTACAAATGTTGTGTAGTCTGTGGCCCGCTTTATACAGGAAGATAGATGCAACATACGCATTCCCCTTTGGCTGAAAAGTGGCAAACTTGATTGCAGCAGGAAGGAAAAATAAAATGTTTGTTCCTGTGATGAGTTGGCTCGCATGGTGTTTAGAGGAAATGAGCGAATATCGGATCCTTGCCTGGCACCTCTGTTCTGCAACCACCGATTACCAAAAATCGCACTGCATTGGTCGCATTTGCCGTCTGCCGTTTGGCAGGTGTTTTTTACCTCCTTTGTATTTGATGGGAAAGGGGTGAAAATAGGTAGGAATGGGATACTTGAAGCTGTTTTCTATTACCGGCCGGTTTTTTGCCGTCGGTTGAACACAAAAAAGGTTTTTTTATCTAATGCCGGTTTACATACACACACAGCGCTCTCTATATTATTAGACAATATGCTTGCTGACTGGTTATTTACATCCTGCTTTGCCTTGTGATAGGATATGAAATTCATTTGATTTCATTCAGACATACATACATATGCTAAGCGGTTGCGCCGGGACGGTCCAGTACAGAGTCCTATACCGATAATTCAACCTCCAAGAAAGTTCATTATTGAGGTGGAGTCTGATTTGTGGGTGTACCTACCCAAGGGTCCGGTGCCGATTATTCGACGCCTAGGGCAGCCTGCCCTTGACTTTGTTTGAGGTCGACGAGTTTGCTCTGCATGTCTTGTTGTATTTTAACGAGCAATACATTATCGCCAGTCAGTTTAAGGTTGTTCAGTTGTTCCAGTGACGAAAGATTTTACGGCAATCCTCGGTTTGGTCTACAGTCATCCGATCCAGTCAAGCCCATTACGATGAGAAAGAGTAGCGATGATAAGACAAATCCTGTGAGTGAGTAAGTGTTAGTGAGACAGCAGTAACCGGGATTGGATCGGACATGACACCGTTGTGCAAGACCTTCCACGAAAATGCCTTGAACTGTGCTTCGAAGAAATGGACTAGTTTCTCTGGGACTCTTCGTCGTCTAAGAGCAGCCCAAATGTTTTCGTGGTTCAGTCGGTCGAATGCTTTTTCGAAATCAACGAACACCAGCAAAGGAGAGTCCTGGAATTCGTTGATTTGTTTCAGTACCATTCGTAGCGTTGTGATGTGGTCCAGACATAATCGTCCGGATCCAAATTTAGCTTGTTGCCATCGGAATGTAGCGTCAATTTTCTCCTGGATGGTGTTTAAGATCTATGTGGTTTATCTATAGGTGGAGACAACCAAAAACTTTAGTATTAGTTCGTTGTATCCATACAGTTGTTTATGAACGATTGTGACGTAACGCGATGCCATCACGGAGTCAAGTATTAGGCGTCCAAATGTAGCCATAGAAACTTATTAGCAGGGATGTTTGGGACGCAAATAAAATTGTTTATTATTTAGAACTTTTAGCGTCGTCGTACTTGGCGTCAGGAAGGAAAAGCGTAAATAAAAGTGTATAAAAATTGTGATTTTTATACAACATGATACGTTGCATGTCGTCGATGAATGGCGACTTCAACGTCGAGACGCTCATGAACGTTTGTGACGTAGCAATCAAAACATTGAAAAAACTGATTCTCACACTCGTGCAAGGGTAGTCTTGTCCCCACCTATAGATAAACCACATAGGTTTAAGATAACTTCGCAGAGTACTTTGAGGGTTGTACAGATCAAGTCGTCAAGAAATTTTGAAGTATCCCGAATGTCAGCGAAAAGGCGGTGCAACATTTGTGCTGAAAAGACAGGGTCGGCTTTCAACATTAAGTTGGCGCTTCGAGTTGCGGGTTCTTTTGGCCATCGCTATTCGTGACTCGGAGGAGTTGTTCGAAATGCTCAGCTTTGCAAAATCGGTTCGATCTGTCAACAGCTGAGCTGCTTGGTCTTTCTGCAGCATTAGTCCTTGCGTCTTGCGCCGGATGTCTTCAATGGTGGCGGCTCTTTTTCCCTCTTCGGTGATTGTCCAGAGTTGTCCAGATTGTCCAAAGTTTGTCTCGTCTACAAGCACGTTTAACTGCCCTTTCCAGCTCCGTCTATCTTAAGCGGACGGCTGCTTTTGGCTGAGCAACATTATCTTAAGGATGCGGGAGAGCCATCTGGACACCATATTCGAACGATGTTGAAGTTAAAGTGCACTACTGAGCAGTTACCTTCAACATGTCGTTAGAGATGGCGGGTTCGACTATATATATACATCCTATGGAACATTCCATATCACAATGGCAGGTTTTCCTATGTATTTGCATGCAATTAGTTGTACTTTCATTGGAGACGAACTATCCTTTCCCTGATGAACCATACTGGTTACTCTACCTGTATCTTTGCTACCTTGAAATAGTCCACCCATAGGCAGTTCAGAGCTTATAAAAAAATCGGATCAAATTGTGATGCCACGCTAAATAGGATGGAAAATTGCATCATAAATCATACATACATATTTCTAAGAATTTTTTATTCTAAATTTGACAATTTCAAAAATTGATGAGTTAAAATGAAATTTCACTTATCTTAAGCTTAATGTATCAGCTTTCACTTGAAACGGAATCATTTGTCTGATAGGTGTATTAAACACGTGATTTACTTTTTGTGGCTTTCATTGATTCCTTTTGTCGGAGCATTTGAGCTTAATGAAGAAATATGCTCTTTAACCCTTTAATACAAAGTGTTGTTTTAAAACAACACTAGTCAAAATCAAAATATCCCGAAAACGCGTGGATATTTCTGAGTAATGTATTCACAAAAAATATTCTAGAGATTAAAAGAAATTAGCCCATGGTATTTTTTTACAATATTTTATCTTTTGTGTAAGATATTGAACAAAGTATGCAAAAAAATTGCGGAAATCATATTTATTTATTTTTTTGAAAAAAAGTAGTTTTTCGAAAATCGCTGTTATCTCTTCAGATATGCAAATTTTAACATTTTTTTTAATCTCAATCAATCACAAACACCTTCCTGCACCCAATCAACAAGGTTTTGGAGAAATTAGCAAAACCGTATTGAAATTAACTAAGAATTTCAAAAATTATTTTTCAACTTTTGGGGGCCATAACTTTTATAATACTCAAAATAACGACTTCAAACCTGTTAAGTTTTGTTATTCGAATTAAAATGTTATTATTTCACTGAATCAATAACTGCAATTCTCATTTTAAAAAAGTCATGCACTAAAGGGTTAAAGTTAGTTCTAGATCCTTTAGTTAGTTTAGTTCCTCGTTTGTGGTAGACAATGCAGGATACTGCTAATGCCAAAGTTTAACTGAATCTTTTACAGAGGGCCTGTGTTCTAATTATTTGTGGAAAATGGAGTCAAACAAACGAGTGACCTAACCGCAAAACACACTTAAAAATATTGGTATTCAGGTATTTTAAATTATTCAACTTTGTTGGAAAACTTCTACACTTGAAGATCATTCCTATGTCGTTTTCAAAAATTTCAAACATGAACAAATTTTCATCCAATTTTTTTAACTAACATAACGCGGTTTTTATATAGCAATGGTCGAGTCTTACTTTTATTTATTCTTGTCACGGTGGCCAGAAAGTGTCCATTTTCAAATTTCCGGTTTTTTCCGGTTTTCATTAAGGTTATTAAAGATTTTCTCAGTTTAAAAATACACAAATTATAATGTTCATCAGGAGTTTTTTTACCAAAAAGAAAACTTTTTTTTTATTGAACGTAAAAGTGCGAGAATACCTGAAATTTATTCAGATTACGGTGATTATTTGTTTATACCTGTATTTCTAAAGAAAATTAAGTATTAGCAGATTGTAATGCAAAGAACACATTACACCGAGTAAAAATGGGGATCATGATACTTTCAAAATTATAGATTGAATTTCTGAATGAAAACCAGTTTTGTTTTTTCCTGCCCCCGGACTTTTGAGCGCTGGCTTCTGAAATTTGAATTATAATCATGCATGAACAAAGAGTTTAGGGAATTGATTTTGATTTTTTTTAGAATTCGATTTTAGACTTTTGTTTCTGATACTTGCCTTACCTCAATCTACGGATTTCGTTGAATCTTATTCTTATTAGACATTTTATATCGATTCTCGTCTATAATGCTGATATTTTAAAGCGCATCTAGATCCTAAGTTCTGGCCTCTGGATTCGGCGTTTGAATTTTCAATATGAACTCGAAAATGTATATTTTTATCCGAACTTAAAGTTCGAAATCATAATCCAAATCTTAAATTATTTTCTTTGAAAGAATTTTTGCTTTTGAAATTGAATTTTTTGTTTCTAACTTTAAATGCAGCTGATTTTGATCTGTAATTTTTTACTCTTTTTGTCTGATGAAGAATGCAATTACCAGTAAGAGCGCAAAGCGTATAACACCTACAGAATCTCACAAAAACTTCAAATTTTGTTCAACCTCTTGTGCATTCTTCATTAATGAACGGAATAACCCGGAAGCCACCCAATTTCAATTTTTTGTTTCCTGCATTTTTTACTGCACGGCCTTATGAATTTCCAGTTTCTCAAAAGTCAATTATTGAGTTCAATAGTAAAAAACTGTTTTCGAAACCGAATTAGCTACGTTCCTCAAGGTATTGTTAATTTGATTATCATACCAATTTTCTCGTTAGTTTTTGATAAATTTCAGTGTTAGAAGTACATACATATTACACAAACGTAACACATCACGTTATTCCCGAGTTTCCACGCTTTTTTCCCATGGAATTTAAATCCCGATATTTCAATGTCACTACTGCTTCAGAAATATACATTCAATGGAACGTATTTAGATAAAAAAAATAGAAAAATTTGCACCAATTTCCGAATTGCTACCAAGGTCTGCCACTCAACACCTTTTGCAAAAAATCGTACGTTGAACCTAAAACTATGACGAATCAACAACAACAACAGCAAAACATATAGAGGAGCCAATGCCACCCCGTTTTATAATTTTCGCAGAAATTCCAAAACCACCCTATTAGCATCATCTGACGGTATCGATGGTGGAAGGCCAACGAATTCCTCGGAATATCTGCACATCCAACAGTCATCGCGTATTACACCATTTCTCCAAAACAGCGAAGAATTACGTCGACAGCGCAACGACCTTCACCCAATAAAACGTGATCAAAACCAGATCTGCGCCTACGATTCAACACACTCACTCAGTTAGCGCTTTTGGATTGCCGCGGATTCAACTGAACGGGCAAAGCAGATGAGTTCATAGGAATATTTTTAGGTGGTTAAAAATTATATAACAAACTCAACAACAACAACCAGTGCAACCCAGTAGATCAATATAGAAGATTTCTCCAGAAGGACGGACAATTTGCTTGGGGGTTTTCAACAAATCAATTTGGAATCAAAAATTTACAATTTTCCCATTTATCTATTTGCAGATTGTTAACTCCCGACTGTCCCCGTAACCTATTTATATACTCATCGTGTCATCCCTAAGTTATTCTAGTTCAATAGTTATTTAAACTTACATACACACTAAGCACACACTTACTCACAATGAAGCAACTACTAGTGATATGCAGCTTGCTGGGGGCGATGGCGCTCGCAATTCCGGTTCCGGAACCAAATCCGGATCCCGCACCTGCACAGGAACCAAAGACCGATATCGAACTGATGAAGATCCCGCTGGAGGGCGATAAGGTGAGTTGAAATTGAAATTTTGAAAATTAAATAATGCTCTAAGATCGGAAATGATTCGAAGCAACGACTCAATAAACTTTAGCTCTTCGATAACTTCACTTGCCTGGTTGGAATTGATCTTATGGCTGAATCATCGGCGTAACGATAAACTGAGAAAATGTTCAGTTTCAAAGTTCTGTCATGTGAACCGGTTTTCCCTTTACTCGACAGCTTTGAATCTATTCTTGCGTTGTTATCCAACCTTCAGTTCGATATAAACTCGATTTGATAGGTTGGAAAATATCTAATCCAACATCGATTTATGATTACTCTAAAAGCTCAAATTAACAACAACGATGTCGACTTGAATGTTTAACAACAACTTAATTTTGAACATTCAAAAAAAATTCTTTTGCGAAGATTCTCCATACCTTAACCTATTGAGAATTCAAATCTAATGAGTATTCATGTTGAAAATAAAACTAGTTTTGTATAATCAATGTGTTTGCATTTTTCCACAAAAATCCTCATAAAAACACATAAATCAAGACATTGATTTCTGACATGGTCACACAATAAGTACTTGAAGCCTATCACGCTTAACCTCATCACGATTTTGACCAAACAGAAGCATGCTTCTGGTGTTTGTTGACATTGATGACAAAATATTTCTCACGATTCATCGGAGTTTTGTTTGCCTTGACTAGCAAAGCATCGCCCGGTTCGCAAAGCTAATCTACGGAAGGAAACTTAGCAAAGGTTAATCAATTGTCATTGTTTGTTGTTTCCTATCCATTTAGTTAAAATTTAATTGGATTGAAAAATAGGAAACATTGATTATTGAAGAGAATTAAGAATGAAAGCTGGAATTTAAAATCTATTTCTAAACACTTTGGGACAATTTATGTTGAACGTTTTTCTACAGAAAGGGTGATACGGTCAAAATTTGATCAATATCAACATGAAGTTTTTTTTTCAATTTTGCATTTAAAAAACCTGAACACCCCTCATTTTGAAGGTGTGTGTGTGTGTAGAATGTTGCTCCTATTTTGATTTTGGAATTCACTCTTCAGTTGTCAAAATGCCGTCCAAGGAATAAGAGCAGCGTATTAAAATTTTGCTCGCGCATCGCGAAGATCCGAGCTACTCTCACGCAAAGCTGGCAAAATCGCTAAAAGTTGCCAAACCAACCATTACAAATGTAATAAAAGTGTTTGGGGAACGTTTGTCGACAGCCAGGAAGTCTGGATCGGGGGGAAATCGAAAACCGGAAGCCGCTGAGACGACAAAGAGAGTTGCCGGTAGTTTCAAGCGAAACCCAACCTCTCTCTCCGAGATGCCGCAAATAAGCTGGGTGTATCGTCTACAACCGTGCATCGAGCCAAAAAACGAGCCAGACTGTCGACTTACAAGAAGGTAGTGACTCCAAATCGCGATGATAAACAAAATACGACGGCCAAAGCGCGATCCCGGAGTTACACGACGATGCTGACGAAGTCTGACTGCGTGGTAATGGACGACGAAACCTACGTCAAAGCCGACTAAGGCTATGATCATTTAGTATCCGGGCACTTTATTTCGGTGATAGCTACGTTATTAGAGCTCGGATATACAAAACTTTAGCAGCGTTGTGTTGGTTATGAAAAGGACTATCTTGCCTATTTTTACCAGATTTTTAAGTTAACGTGTGTTTGAGATATTTACGATGCAAGAAGACATGGTAAAAATAATTTTGCACAAATTTGCGCCTTTTGTGCATTTTGCGCCTCGAAAACTCTTCATTTCCGACTTGAAAACTCATAAACTGTTGATTTTTCTGATTCTTTTTTGGACCGAATGGTTAAGAAGTATAAGGAGCCACTCTAGAATCCACACGAAGTTCAAATCAAGCATCGGAATGGAACCCTTGATCTTAAATATGGTAAAAAGTCTATGGTTATTGGGGATAACTGAATGCAGACGCCTTAAATAATGCAATTAATCCATTTCCGTCAGTCAAAAAGTGTTTTCCGACTAGTAGATACCTAGTAAATATCTAATAGTGAACAGTTCCTTAGATTGGAACATGTGCAACCGGTTTTTACGCAATGTGACAGATGTGTTCTGATGGACGAAGAAATTTATGTTAAAACCAGATTTAAGAGATCAAATTTTTCGGAATGCCTACTAATGAAAAGGTTCCAACCAGATTCCATTTGCTTTTTCCAGGTGAGTTTGTGAAAAATATCATAATTTTGCAAAGGTTTTACTACTGTGGTAAATATACTAGATCAATACATGACTGACACAAGTGTGCAAAGATAAAAAAGAGATTTTATGAAAAAGTAAGATTATTTCTTGAAATCATTGATAAATATTTTTTTTTATATTTTTATATTAAATGTCATATTAACACCTTCATTTCCTCCATAGAAAGTTTTTCGATCAAATGAATACTTTTTAAAATATAATCGTTTGTTACTGCCCGGATACTAAATGATCATAGCCTTACAAGCAGCTTCCGGGAAAGGAGTTTTATACGGCAAAAGGAAGGGAAAGGTAGCAGATATGTTCAAGCAAATGAAACTGTCAAAGTTCGCGAAGAAATATCTAGTTTGGCAAGCCATCTGTACCTGTGGCTTGAAAAGCAGCATTTTCATAGTTTCCGGGACTGTCAACCAAAAAATTTACGTGAAAGAGTGTATGGATAAATGTCTGCTGCCTTTCCTGAAGAAACACGGTTGTTCCGTACTGTTTTGGCCGGATTTGGCATCTTGCCATTACGGTGGAGTGGTACGCCGCCAACAACGTGCAGGTTGTTCCCAAGGACAAGAACCCTCCCAACAGAGAAATACTGGGCTATTGTCAAGCGGAACCTAAAGAAGGCAAAAAAAAACTGCTAAGGACGAGCAGCAGTTCAAGGCAAACTGGCTTTCTACGGCGAAGAAGGTGGACAAAATCTGATGGCAGGGGTTAAGCGTTATGCCCGACAATTCGGATTTGGAAAAGCGGAAGCCTAACCGAATATTTTTCCTGAATTTCATACTAATTTAACTTGAAAAAGAAATTTAATTTGATTTTTAAATAAATGATTTATACGCGTTTTCCCTTGACCAAATTTCGACCGTATCACCTTTAATGTAGCATTTTCTATATACTTTTAAGAAAAAATAAGAAAAACATTATTTTTCACAGTTTCGAAGGAAATCTCGATTTATTCATAAATCATAGCTCATTAGGTGGCTTACACCTTCTTCTCAGATCGGCTTGTCCAGTGAAAGTGAGTGCAATTTTTTTTCGTCTGCTCTTCTCAAGCTGTGTGAAGAGAGATAAATCGCACTGCAATCAAGTGTGAGATGTCAACATAAGAGTGTGCGTGAGCATTCACATCTGCTGATGAAGAGAATTCCCTTCTCCGGAAAAATCTATTGCACACAGGGTTGCAAACATTTTTTTTTTTTCAAAAATCAGGGAACTGGTGAAATAACAATCAGGCAAAATACGATATAGTAACGGAAATTTCGCTAAAAGTGATGACCTTTTTTTTTGGTCACCGCTCCTCATTTTTCACTCTAACCTGTGTTGTTGTGAGCCTACTTAGTTGAATAATTCTACTGAATCAAAGCATCGAAACATTCGAAAGATTCCCTTTAAAAAAAAAAGAAATCAAGGGAATCTTTCGATTGCTTTGATTCAGCCATATTTCCACTTTCTAACTTCAGCAATGGTACCTAATCCAGTTTCTTACTACCCATTTTTCATTAATTCGCAAAAATCAGGCATATTTTCAAAAATCAGACAAATTCAATGGCTTATCAGGTTGTCAGGCCGAGCCTCGAAAAATCAGGCAATACCTGAAAAATCAGGCATATTGGCATCTCTGCTGACAACGCTGGTGAGATGTCAACATAAGAGTGAGCGTAAGCATTCACATCTGCTTCTTATTCTCCTTCTTCTTCTTACATTGAGCGTGAGCATTCACATCTGCTGATGAAGAGAAAAAAAATCTCCGGAAAAATCTATTGCACATTTGTGTTGAGGAGAAATCTGAGAGCAAGCTCAGTTTTTTCGTTGGAAAAGACGCTGCTCTCCGAACCAGAGGTGTAAGAAGTGTCCTTATTTGTCTTTATTTTCGAGAAGCCGCCCTAGTTTTTGAAAAAAATTCGAATTGTTCTGATTCTTGAAAAAATCCAAATTTGTTTGCTAGCTCGATACGACTTGATTCCATCCCGGTGTCGAGTTCTCTTCACGGTATTATAGGCAGCACCGAATTTTCTGGTCAAATCACGGTCCGACAGATTGGAATTCCTTTTAATCGTCTTCAAAATGATACCAAGCAGTTTCCGATTGACAGCTTAACTCCGACGATTGGCTTGAGGCTTCCGAATCGTCGTCAATGTTTCCTTATACCGTTTGATAACGGTATAAGTGGTGTTTCTGGGCAATTTCAGCTGTTTAGCTAGCATAGATGCTGCCTACAACGGATTTTCCAAATAACTGTGCACAATTTTTTCCCTTCTATCGGCATCCATGACAAATTGATATATTGTAAACATTTTCGAACAATCCTTAGTATTTCACATTGGATGTTCGTCATTTCAAATAACTTTAACGAACTTTTACCAAAGAAGTAATAAAAATTTACTTTTCTGTATTTCGCATATGTACATATGTCTTATATTACAACAGTAAACCCTTGATCAGAGAGATAGCTCAATAAGTGATAGTAATACAGCCAGGTTCATGGTTTTCATAGCTTAAATCTCTGTAGCTCTTCCTTTCAATAAGTAACTAATTCGCAACAAATTCCAATGCATATTTAGCAAATCTCTGTGCCAAAAATGCACTGAAAAATGTTTTGTAAGATGATATGATATGAAAAAGCACTACTCAAATGATGCATGACCACTACATTCAAACAAACGAAGAAAAACATTTTATGGGATTTTCATCGTATTGGATAATTCATCCTAAAATTAAAAAAAATGATAGTGAGAATCGAACTCACATCAACATCTCATCTCGGCTTGCCAATCTTGCCCACTGCTCCATTCCAGTGCACACGAACATCTTCTACCATCGCTGATTTCCAAAAAAAAATGATCGTTCGCCGTTTGGTCGGTGTATTTTTTTCATCCTCCTTTGTCTTTAATGGAAAGGGATGAGAATGGGTGAGGATGAGATACTTGAAACTGTTTTCTATTACCGGCCGGTTTACATACACACGCAAAGCTCATCTTGGTGGGTGTTTTTATGCAGTTGGAAACAAAGAATGTTTTAGGGGAACATGCCCTATTATGTGCCACCTAAGCGAATCGCTGACATTCTATGTATTCCACGTACAAATTGTGTTAAAAATGGGTGTAATCGTTGAAGAAAAGTGTTTTCTACAAATGCCTATGATTTTACATTACTCAAATTGCTATAGTTTCTTCATAAATTTGATTTTCAAAAACCATATTCAAAGCCACAGAACAAAACTGTGTTGCGAATACGCGCCGCTGTGTATTCAATACGCGCCTTGCAGCCGAACACACCCGAGAGCAGCCGAAGATCGAAAACACACCAATACTTACAGACACTTTGACTGAAAATAAAATCAAAATGGACTAATAGAAATTTAACAAAAAATGAAAAATAGATTTTTTGGGCTGAAATAACGCTCTAAATATAGTTTTAGTCTTTTTGTTCATTTTCAATGAAAATTGGCCTTTTTGAAAAATAAATGCTATTTTCAGACTACTACGATTGGCGCGTTATAACGAGCGCATGGGCCGTGATAGAACATACCTTAGCGAGTTCAGTATGATTTTTTAGCATAAAATCATAATTTAGATTCTCCTTTATCGATGTGTCAGAAAGTATTGTCATATTCGTTTTTCTCTGCTTGGTATTTTAAAATTTAGATCGAAATGAAGAAAAACCTAAATTGTTAAATTAACACAATACAGGGGCATTTTAAGGAAAAATTCATACTTGCCATGACCAATCACAGCATTTAAAACAAATTGGTAATATTTTGCAGGCTTAAAATGTTTCAGATTCTTCAAAACAAGGGTAGCGCGTATTAGCCACATGGGGCGTTATATGAACTTTTCCCCTATATTTATGCCGGTTTACATACACGCAGTGCTCGGTACACCTTTCGACAATATCCTTGCTGGCTGATTGTTTCCATCCTGCTTTGACTTGTGATAAGATTTGGGATATGCTTTATTTGTTTTCTTAAAGACATATGCAAAGCGGTTGTGCCGAGAGGATAATGCCAGTCATTAGAAAGCTTTTTAATGCCGGTTTGGCATAGAATCTTATACCGATAACTCCAACTCCAAGGAAGTTCATTATTGGAGTAGAATCAAATTTGTGGATGTGTGTAAGATTATAAAACCACAAAATATCCAAGCCAACCCTGAAAATCGAAAATACCCAAACTTGAGAACTGCCACCCGCCAAACCTAAGTTCAAGATTGACAACTTAAGTTTGTGAAAAAATCACAGCTTACCAATAAGCCAAACTTGTCCTTCAAGCGAAGAACTGTTTTTTTGGGGGGTTTTTGTTGTAAGCGCATCTGATTCTGTTACCTCCATCGTGGCAGATTTAGGTTTGGGGGGTAAGTTCAAAGCGAAGAACTGTTTTCTTTGGGGGATAACTTTTAATCCCGCTTCATTCGCAGAAAGTCTCAGATATACGATAATGTAGCTGCCTTTCTCAACAACTCTTCGGTGGTCGAGCGGTTAGCATCCTGAGATGGTAATCGCAAAGCCATTGCAGGTATGGGTGTGATTCCTGAACCTGGCGATATTTTTTTTATTTTGATTTCCTTTTTATTGTGGTATCAGATTTTGGGGGATGAGTTCTCCTTCAAGAGCTTAACTTTGAGCTATGCCACCAATAGCCAAACCTGTAGGGAGGGAGTTTCATTCGGGTTGACGGGGAAAGTTCTCAAGTTTGGGTATTTTCGAGGTTCAGTGAAGAGAACGTAAAATATCAACACATTAAGAACCAACCATTTTGTTTTTTAAGCTTAACTCAGAACTGGAAAATATTTTAAACAATTTGAATGCATAAAAAGTTCAATAAACAATTAAAAAGCCTTGAAAATTTTTTAAAAAAGTTTGTTTCTAATTCTCATTCCGTTGACGTTTTTGTTCTCAACGGATTTATCGTCCATGCAGCAGAGGGTAAAGATACAACTATTATAATTGAAAGTTATGACTGTTCTTTAAAACAATCAATTCATAAGAGCAAACATTGGAATATCTGAAAGTTGTTTCCATCCAATATCTATGTATACATACTTTGCTTGAAAAAAAAAACGAATCTATAACCAGTTCAACAGAAAACTTGAGATTTGCGTGTTACTCGAACAAACAATCCATACGATTATATTTGAAATTGAAAAAAAAGTGACTGTTCTAATGGTGCATTCCTGCACGCAATGCATCACATACAACTGCTTCAAAACGCCTTCTTCTGGTGCATTTGACAGACCTACTAGCTTAAACGAAATCCTTGGAAAGGATAAGAAATTACTTAGTAGTGTTAGTCCGAGGCTTTTAAAAGCAACTTTTACATTTGAAAGTCAAACGAATAGACTTTTATAAGGTTTCAAGGTATAAGGCTTCAACCTTTATCATTCTGGACATTGAATCAGATCATCGAATCAATTTCTTTTTGTTTCATTGTTTTCGTAACAAATTTAATGCAAAAACAAAGCAAAATTTCAGTAGTAGACATCCCTAAAAATTGTATGTTTTTTCACACAATTTTTTTTTCCGGCAAGTGATATGGGAAAATTGCATCAATTTGCCTTTCTCATTACCATAAACCATCATAAACGCATATCATTTACAGGAGAAAAAAATACGTTCATCACTTCGCCTATCGGTCACACTAACGGGGCTAATGTAAACAATCAAATTGTCACAAATAAACTCCTCTATTGCATCACAATAATGGCTGAAACGTGGCTTCACGGCTGCTGCTAGTCAGAATCTATTCGCTAATTTGCGGATAGACTTGTCATGTTTGCCGCAAACAGGCAAAATCATAAAGCGTCACCAACTTGTGCGATAGACGCTCGTGCAGCAGGTAACTCAAAGTGGCGTCTAGCTATCTTCTAAATAGCCCTGCTTCTATGAACGGGATTCGTTCTTTCCGATCTTACTTTGAGGGGTGTATTGATCGTAATCAGCATCTCTGAATTACGGATAGTAATAGCTGCTATAGTCACCCGTAATTGAGCGGGGAGTACGCTCCTACTTCAACAATTTAACAATGACTTGATAGAGGAAGGGTAACAGCTATCTCCTTACCTACTGATAATTGAAACAACTTTTTTTTTATGAAATATCTGAAGCTATTTGAGACTGCCTTTAGGCTGGTACAAGCCTGTTTTTCCCTTTTTCTGATCGGCAAACTGTACTTTCCTATTTTTATCTCAAAAACAATTCCAGAAAAATCTAAGATGTTCAAAAACAAAAATGCTATAAAAAAATTAAATGACACTGAACCACCCACTGGACAATAACAACCATTTATCTAATAAGTAATTAACAATTTCAGTCACGTTTAATCAGTTTAACGGTTGAAAATCAGAGGTGTCAGGTATTTCCTGGTAATTTTCGTCTTCTACACAAAGCGGCTTTGACTGTTGAAAAAAACCCTAAGGCGGAAAAAGATGGTATGCTTTGATAAGTTCGAAACGAGACGCAAGGAAGTCTCATTCCAGTGATCCAAGAAGTCGAGATTTTTCAACAACGTTTTCACCAAGAGATTTCAACACAATGTCTATTAATTCTTTTTCAAACCAGAATTGTAAGGGGTAATGGGTACTACCAAAAATATCAGACATTACATGAAATAGAAAGCCATTGGGGAGAATGGAGCACCTTGTTACATACTTCTTATTTTCATCATGTTTTTAAATAACATTAACCAATTCCTAAGGGGAAAGTTCATATAACGCCCCATGTGGCTAATACGCACCACTTGTGTTTTGATTTTTTGAAGAATCTGTTTCATTTAAAGCCAGCAGAATATTACCAATTTTTTTAAATACTGCGATTGGCCAGGGCAAGTATGTTTTTTTTTCTTAAAATACCCCTGCGTTGTGACTAATTTCACAATTTAGGTTTTCCTCCATTTTGATAAAAATGATGAAACATTTTAATTAAGGTTTCACCAAGCAGAGAAAAATAAATAAGATGATATTTTATAACACATCGATAGGGGAGAATCTAAACAATCATTGAATGATTAAATTTATACTGAATTTGATAAGATATGCTTTTAACGGGTATGTTTTATCACGGCCCATGCGCTCGTTCTAACGCGCAAATCGAAATATGCTGAAAATGGCATTAATAAAACGGCTAATAAATCATTGAAATTGAACAAAAAGTTAAATAAAAGCATTTTTTAAGCGTTAATTCAGTTGAAAAATCTACTTTTATTTTTTTTTATTTGGGTTAGTCCATTTTGATTTTCTTTCCAGTTAAAGTTCCTGTAAGTATTAGTGTGTTTTCGATTATCGGCTGCCTTCGGGTGCCAGTCGTTTTCTCCATACAATGGGAAGGCATCAGCATCCTCTAGCGGATAAAATGGAAGCACTTATTCGAGAAATTCGTGTTATTTGTGATAGCGTCTATTCCGGACACGACTTAATCAGATATGCCAGTTATAATGAATAATATTTTCCCTTATTTTTGCACCATGAACATTTTTGAAACTAAATGAATGATTTAAAAACGATTTATAATTTTTTTACCTTGTTTTGAAAACATTCACCACAAAACGTGTATCAGGACAATTGATTTGATTAATTTCCATTAAGGTTTTATTGCAGCAAACATTTTTGTTGATATATTTCTCAACAACATTTGTTATACAGTTCATATACATTGTAGAACCATCGCATAAAACTCGAAAAAACAGCATTTAGGCAATATACATACATATTTTTACCTTCTAGCTTACGCGATAAGAATTATACAAGTTGGACGATATTCAACACCTTATTCGTACATCATGAAAGTATGCGAGAGAGCGCAAGTTTTGTTCTCAATGCATGTAATCCGTTGCCATCGACAATATTTGCTGCTTCTCTCATTGGACAATTTTTCCAAATGAACCATCTGATTTATAGCAAGCTGATTACACTGTTTATCGCAGAGAAAACAACAAGATTGTTTTCTCACTTGAATCCCGCTCGGAAGAACAAATTTTCAAACATGGCGGACTTTTTATCATATCCGATTTATACGGACTGTATGTAACCATTTCAACGACCGTTTACTTATTTGGCAGGCAATGCGGTTCGCATAAACATTGCTAACGATTTGAGCAATCATTTTTAATGCGATTTTATGTTTGCTGGGCTGGGGTTTGAAGGTTTAGCTTGCGAAAATATTTCATTTTAGAATCAAATGATTTTGATTTAAACCTTTTGGATAAAAAAAACTACTAAATTTTGTTAATAATTCTTGCAAACCAACAATAAAGAAAAACAATATATACCTATTTATTTTGTTGCAGTTTTATATCCAATACCAGTTCCGTAGGAAGAACCACCTCAGCCTCATGGAAGGAGTTTTGGCGACTGATTTTTCTATGATATTTTTACTCAAACGATGCATAAATAAAAACAACTTTAAAAAATCATTGAGTGATTTACTCTTACAGTTTTTTATATTAAATAGTAACTTTTGAAAATATACCCAATAATTTTAAAAATGGTTAGCTACATTTAAACCAAGAAAGCCTCTGTTATAAAATTATAAATAAATTTCATAAATGGTAGAAATATTTAAAAATTTCCAAGAATCTGGTAAATTTTAAGCATCGAATAAGTTTGTTTGAAAAAATCTTTAATTTTTGAAGAAAATTCTGATTCTGATTTTGCATTAAACGAAACTTGAAAAATAAACTCAAAATCTACTTAATATATATATGAGAAATTTCCAGCTGAATTGTGTCATTGATTTAAAAATTTAAATTGCCCAATTGAATGAACGAATTTCCGATGTCCTCTGATTTGAATCCTCAACGTAATATATTTCTTGATATTTTTATATTGGTTGCAAAAACTATTGCAAAAACTGAATTTGAGTCTGAGTTTAGAGTGTTTATTCTGAATCTGAATTCTTAACCATAAATTCAATATTTTAATTTCAAATCTGTTTCTAAATTTCAATACAATTTCTAAAATGTGGAAATTCGATAACTAAATCTAATTTCCATATCAGAATTATAAATGCAGCTAATTTTCAACGTTTAATTACAAAAAATGTAAAAAGATTTGAAATTTGTATCAAAGCCTTCAATCATGAATTTAAATTCTGATATTTTGGGGTTTCGATCTGAACTCACTATTTATATTTTTTATTCTGAATCTGATAAGTGAATCTGAATTGAATAATCCTGAATCGAAATTTTGATGCTTTGTTATGTTTGAATTCTTAATACGAATTAAAATAATTAACTTCGAATCCGAATATGAAAAAAACTCAGGATGATTTTATATTTTCTTTTATTCATACTATACTTCGAAGTTATCGACGTTTTTCGGTGAGTTTATTCATACTAGGAAAATTATTTTCTAAATATTGAAAATACCTATGAGTATTTCAAATCATGAATCAAATTTTGAATGACATGCAAAAACAAATTTGAACCAGAATTACTTTTCATTACTATTTTTTAATCACGATTCTAACTGAAAATCAAGAATCCTTAACATGATACAGAATCCAAAATATTAAAAAAAAAAATCAGTTTTGATTTAGGTAGTTTGAAACCAGAACCTCCGAAATAAGTTCAATCTCATTGGAAATTTTATATTCAGAATTGAGTTTCTATCACCAAGTGACAACATTTTGAGAAATTGAAGCAGAATTCAGTAACAGTATTGAAACAAAATTGTTACTCTTGAATTACCTTACTCAATTATTAAAATATGATATTATTATTATTAAGTTTATAAGAGACACTTTACCACTCCTGGGATATTCGTGTCCTTTAAAATTGACTTACAAAGATGTAGTTACAAACTAAATTAGTTCAAACAATTTTGCCTGTTTTACAAATTTTATCAGATTTTTTTCTTTCTCCGCATCGTTGATCAAAATTTCGTAAATAGTTCCTGTTATGTTGAATTTTTTCCGTATTTCCTGGTAACCTCTACAGTCAATGAGAATATGTAAAATATGATATAGATTTTAAAATTTTGAGTGAAGATTAGAAAAACTCGCTTGCTTTTCCTGGACTTCAATAGGGAGGGTAAAGGGGGGGAGGGGGTGGAGAACCTTCAAACCACAACCAACCCCCCTCCACCGCTCCTACGGCCATGCCCAATACCTGTCATCACTTTTTCTATTCTAGATGACGGATGAGTACTTTTAGTTGAACACAAGTTATTTAAACTTAATCAAAAAGCCAATTGTGGGTCATAGTAGGTATACTAAAATTTAAAAGGTATGTGTTGGTTAGAGGAACCTACATGAAAAAAAATGAAAAACAATTTTTTATTGGTAAAAAAGGAAATCCTGAAAAAAATGCACTGATGGATTTCAATGTTACACACAATATGTGGATTTCTTCTTAACCCATGAATGGATTTTTGATTATTTGAGATCCAAATATGATGTTGTTTTCACTTGTGCTTTGTTTGTATTGTTAGACTCTGGAAATTTCAAACCAAATCGGCTAATCATTATCAAAATATGAATTTCGTTAGACCATTTATCAACGAATATTATACACAGCTTAAATCCATTAAGAGTAATGTCAAAACTTTCTTTTAAATGTTCATAATTATTGAGGTTTCAAAATTCGTCTGCTTTTCGTTGTTATCAGATTTAATTTCTATTCTATCTTATTATTTTTCCTGTTGTGTGTTTTCTCAACTTTTGTATGTCTTTATTATCAGGTTTGTCATTTTTTCCATTTACTTTATTTTTTCTTTTTTTCTTTTCCATCTCAATTCGAACTTTTTTAGCTCTATTCACCTCTACCCTTTATTTTACCCTCTTACTTTCAATTTTTTCCCTCTCTCTTATTGTTGTTTATTTTCTTTTCTTAATTTTCCTCTGTCGGTCGTGTTTATGTTGGATCTTGTTTCTATCTTTTATACTTTTCAGTTTTTTTTTCTACTCTAACCCAGTGAATCAAAAATCGAATACTATCAAATGATAATGATCTGAACAAATATGAAGGTCTCTAAAATTCACTAATTCACGTGTCTTCAGCCTTTAATAAACCTTCGGCTTGTTGGTCACATGCCGCAGTACGCAGACCCAATCATGATGTCTGCGGTGCGATGAAAATTTATCGTTCTTAAGCAACCAAAATGCTCCTCAGCCGAAGATTTACTTTATGTAAAGTGTAGGAAAAATGATTTTTTTTTTCAATTTTGGTCACCAAAAATCCAAATTGAGACAATTCACTCTCCATTTCAAAATCAAGATGAATAGGAAACTATTTTTAAAAAAATGGCATCAAATAAGAACAACGAAAATTTCCCACTCATTTCAACCTAGCCTCCATCATGCATGACAGCTTTACCACAGTTCATAGTCTGTCAAATTCCAACGGTAGCGAATGGTTGAACAAAGGCAGAAAAGTGTGTTATGAACAATTTTTCAACTTCTCCTATTGGCTGCACTAAGACTTCTTTAAGCGCCGAAACAAGGTTTCAGTTTATCTTTATTCAGCCAGTAAGCTGAAACAACAATTTCGCTTTAGCTCAGCTTTCATTCAGCAAATTACCTTTCTTCAGCAGCCAAAATGTTTGTTGTTATACATATTTTCCCTACATAAAGTTTTCATGACAAAATTAAATGTACCTATCATTGTTGTTGTCGCACGCTCGAAACGACAGTGACAAATTTTGTTGCTCATGAATCCCGACATTATTTTGCTTGACAATCGTTTGTTGCTAATAAAAAAAAATAAGGATAAGCGGTTCCACAAATACCCAATAAAAGCAATCGGATCGAGACTTGCGGCATATTACAGAAAAGTTTAAGGACTCGTCATGAAGGGAATTCATAGGAGAATAAATTCGGGGACACTGGGTCGTGGCCAGGGTCAATTTGGGCGGATTCGGAATGAAATATAGGAATTTATCGGATGGAGACTTCCGGCAGATGAGGAGAAATCTCTTGGCCTTAACATAAAGGGAATCCACAGGAGAATAGATTGGAAGACAAGGAGTCATGGCCATGGCCAATGTCAATGAAATATATCAGAGTTATCGGATCGAGTATTCCGGCGTATGAGAAGAAAGCTCTTGGCCTCAATATGAAAGGAATCCATATGAGAAACGATTCGGGGACACTGGGTTGGGACCATAGCCAATCTGGACGGTTCCGGAACGAAATATATCAAAGTTACCGGATTGAAACTTGCGGCATATGAGAAGAAAGCTCTTGGCCTCAACATGAAGGAAAATGTCGGAAGAGACAAGATAATTGAGACTTGAAAAGTGAGCCGTGAAATGTCATGTCGCATTTCTCACTTTTCATTTCTCACATATTACTCCCTATTTTCCTTCATAGTGAATCCAAGCACTTTCATCTCATATGTCGTAAGTCTCGATCTGACAACTTTGAAATATTTCGTTCCGAAACCGGTTAGATTGATCATGGCCACGACTCCTTGTCCCCAAGTCGATTTTCCTGTGAATTCTCTTCATGTTGAGGTCAAGGGCTTTCTTCTCAAATGCTGCAAGTTTCGATCCAATAACTTTAAAATATGTCGTTCTGGAACCGGACAGATTGGCTATGTTCGCGACCCAGTATCCCTGCACTATTTTTAACATGGACTCTCCAATTGTTAGCTGAACAGCTCTTCTCAGATAGGTCTTGATCTGATCACATATTTTTTTATTATTATCACGGAACCATCTAGACTACCCACATATCGAAGCGGATTGTCCCAAGTTTTAAATTTCAGAACAATTTCACATACAAATTTGTCATTATCTTCTCAACAACACGACAATTCTTGATTGCCTATTTAATTTTGTCATGATACACATATGGGAGAGCCAAAGGTTGTCGCACAGAGAGAGATTAAAAAAAACAAGCGTCGACTTTTAGACCATATCCTAATAATTGAGGGATCCGAGCCTTTCATCAAAATAACCACACTAATCCAAGCTTTTCGTCGGAATATTTATGTACCAAATATTTTCCGAGTCTTTCATCGCTATTTGTATCAAAAACTATCCGAGTTTTTCGTCGGATTAACAGAAGTAGTTCGAGTCTTTCATTGGAAAAACGAAAATGATCCGAATCTTTCATCGGAATTTCGAAAAGGATCCGAGTATTTAATCAGAATTCCAAAACTGATACGAGTCTTTCATCGGAATATCCGATCATCATGGTAGAAAATGATCAATTAATCCATGATTTTATTACCCTGCATTCGAATAACTTTTCACGAAAGAACTTATTGTTCATTTACCAACTTCGCCATTGTCATACTTTAAAAACAAGCTTTTTGTTCTTTTTTTAATCAAATTTTCTGATTTTATTCACAAAACAAAAAACTGACGTTTTCGTTCATCGTTTTGCTTTCGTTGAGTTTCTCTCGCTTCACCATAGACAGTGTGAAGTTAATACACGATTCACAATTTTAAGTAATTATTTGTTGAATATATATTCAACTTTTATTGATACCATATTCAAATGATAGTTTTTGGGAGGTGGGTTTTTATCATTTTTTAAATCCTATAACCACTAAAAGCAGATCAATAATTTAAACTTTAAGCGGATTTTAGGACATGTCCATTTCAAGAAAATTCACCAGTAAAGTCATGCCAAACATTAACAAATTGTGTAATTTTATCTAATTTGATTGAGAAATAACAGTACACTCAACCGATGTTATACAATTCCCATCAATTAGAGACAAAAATCTAAATTCCTGATAGGTATCAACATTTATTATCTTACTAGCTGACCCGGTGTGCTTTGCTACACCTTTCAAAATCAAATGATACTTTCAAAAATTATTCAGATTTTTATTGATTTCTTGGCATTATTTTAAATCAAATTATAAAATAATTCATAAGCTATCACTAAAAAAAAGAGCTGCAGCTGGAGTTTCGAATTGTAACACAAAGATAAATTTAATCTATCTGGAGGGCTCAAATAAATCGTACGCATACAATCTAACTTATAAAGTACGGTTGTTTTTGCTTGATATGTTCTGGTTTTAAGCTAAAAAACTGGTAAGAGAGCCGCCTCCTCTGTCCTTTCCTTCACCCCCTGCTGAATGGAGGTCGTGATCTTTAATAATCATCACCATTTCATTCCCAAAAATCCTCCTATATCAAATATTGTTCCATTGGTTGATAAGTTTTTAAGCTTTACAACAAAATGTATATGGAGCCTCCTCCTTTCTTCCCCTCTCTATACTGTTAAGCGTAAGTGTCTATAACAAACGTAGAAACATATCTCGTAGCCAAGTACCTTTCCATGCCATATTTGTTTCCATTTCTTGGCTTCGTTAGCATAAATTGAGAACTTATGCTAAAAAATTGTATTGGACTCACCTCCCTCCTCCTATGTACTTACGATGGTGTGTCAGATAATCATAGAATCATACCAAAATGATTTTCCACATTTAAAATTTGTCCATTTCTCGGATTTTGTAAAAAATAAAGTTGAATGTAAGCCTCTTCTTCACTTCCTATATTCCCAATTCTATCATCCTACTGCAAGAAAGGAATTGTTTTACATAGAAAAATTATTTTTCGTACTCGAATGCTATTTGATGCCAAATTTGGATGCATTTGCTCGATTAATTCTCGAGTTATGCAAAAAAAATGTATGGAAGCCCCCCTTTCCCCCTTTATATCTTTCCGCTTAAAAAGATGGGGCCTAAATTTATAATAGAAACGTTTCTCGTATCCAAATACCCTCACATGCCAAATATGGTTCAATTTGATCGATCAACTCTCCAGTTATACTAAAAATTGTAAGGGAGACCTCTACTCCCCCTTTTCATCCACCTCTTTGAAGGAGTGAGGGATGCAAAATATTCATAGAAGCATTTCTCGTACCCAAATATCGTTCCATGCCAAATTTGGTTCCATTTTCTGTTGTAGTTCTTGAGATATGCATGAAACTTCCCTCCCTCTTTTTTTTCTCCCCGCTGGAAAAAAGGAAGGGGTCTCAAACAATCATAAGAATATATCACGTTCCCTAATACCCGTCCATGCCTAATTTGGTTCCATTTGCTTAATTAGTTATTGAATAATGTGAAAATTATAAAAGAGTCTCCCCTTTATATCTCCCTAATGGAAAGAGGGAGGGGTCCCAGATAATCATAGAAATATTTTTCGTATCCAAATGCCCTCCCATGCCAAATTTGGTTCCATTTGCTTTATTAGTTTTTGAGTTATGTATAAAAATATGAAAGAGACCCCCTCCCCTTTTCTACTGGAAAGAGGGAGGGGTCTCAAATAATCATTAACATATTTTTCGTATCAAAATACCTTACCATGCCAAATTTGGTTCCAATATCTTGATTAGTTTTTGAGTTGTATGAAAAATTGTAAGGTAGCCCCCCTCCTCCCTTCCTATCACCCCACTGAGAGAAGGGAGGGATACCTTATATTCATAGAAATATTCCCCGTCCCCAAATACCACCCCACGCCAAATAAGATACCATTTGCTTGATTGGTTCTCGAGTTATGCAAAAAATAGTCTATTGTCTCCCCTTCCTGTTAGGGGGAGGTGTCTCAAACCATAATAGGAACCTTCCCCGGCCTCCAATATCCCCACCTGCCAAGTTTCACGCAAATCGGTTCAGTAGTTTCTGAGTCTATAGGGAACAGACAGACAGACAGACAGACAGACAGACAGACAGAAATCCATTTATATATATATAGATATAGATATAGATTACTCAAATGAGTTTAAAAAATAAAATTGTGCCAAAAATTTGCTCAAAGCTCTGAAAATTTATAAATTTTTCTGTGATTTCGGCAAGCTTGCTGTAGTGGCGGCTTTTGAAATATGCCAAAAATTGAGATCTTGTTGCCGCAGTTTCAAAAACCTTGCCAGAGCATATAGTTGCTTACAAGTTAATTAACAAATCTGATTTGCTAATTTAAGTCAATTTTCGATTTTTTTGCATTTTTTAAGCAATGTAACTCAAAGCTGTAGAATGTTCTATTTTCGTAACTGCTTATCTCGAAAATGAATTTTCAAAATGGTATAAGAACTATTACCAACCATCATTATTTGAATCATTATCGTATCTTTATTTTAAGATACGCAAACCAAAAAAGAATGAATGATCTCTTCGGTGTTATATCACGCATTATCTTGTACCCTCAAAAGGAGCTATTGAACTTTACAGATCAAGCACTTAAATAGTGCGATAATGCGCAAAGCCGTGACTGGAGATCATAAATGTACGCGGTCATAAAGATGAAAAGGCATTCTACCCTCCACAGTTAATTGCCCACTCCGCAAAGCGCGAAATTCATTTCCCCTTCACGTAACGATGATCTGATCTTGACCTTTTATGCTACACTTGACTGGGTAGTTGATGCCGCTGCAGTTAATTTATCCGAATAAACAGCTTCTCGCTCATTTACAAACTCACTCACTCACTTACTCACTTACTGGAAGCAGTCAAGTTCAAAGGTTGGCAAAATTCGCACTACTGTTGCCGCGGTTTTCTCGGCTTGGAATGCTTAACGCCTTCTATGAAACCCTCAATGGGTACCAGCCCACCTGCCGTATTGGGATTGTTGTGCTATGTTGTGAGTGCTTTTCAGATCACTCTCGACACGTGTTTTCCACCGAGGAACGAAATAATTTCGATTCCGGGCCTCTCTCACACTTGAGGCTTCTAGCCGTTTATTGAAGTTGTAATTAACTGGCTTTCTCATGGAAATGCTTACGAGAAATCGCGATTATTTCAGTTGGGATGATTAACGTTTAAGTATCAGCGTTTGAATGGAAACAATTTATTGTAACGACTTTGTTTACATAAAAGGATATAACAATCATATTGCCTTATTTTTAAGAAATCTGTAAAAAATTATTGCATTAAATTTGTTAAGCTTTAATAAAATATACATTGTACGTAATTCATTCTAACATCTTCCATCAATCAATTACCCTATGATCGTAAAATATTTAATAACCCAAAATGATGCATCGCAATCAATCGATTTGCCATTCATTACACGGTACCACCTAATAGGCAAACCGCAACCCCTCCGCTGATTGATTGCTCCTCGTCAATTAACCAATTTTACTTTCTTTTGTTGAATTTGGTTTCAAGGTTAGCGGTGAGGTTTTGAATTGTTGATTCACGTAACCATCATGGTTGAGTAATTGAAGAAGACGTTGCAACGTGTTTATTGGCAGATATACATATAGTGAAGACGTTTCAAGTTCATTATTTTGAAATGCAAGGATTTAATAAAATAGGTCTAATAAAACTGTTCAAACATTAATATAAATTTTTAAAGTTTCTTAGGAAATTTTATTGGAATTTGTTTGTTAAATACTCTCAATTGTGTGTTTATTTTAATTATTGTAAAGTATTGAAAGCTGAATGATTAAAAAAAGCCAGTCTTTGATCTCAACAAAGTTTAATTGATAATTGTTCGATAAAACCTATACATCAATCTAAGTTATTTTATTCAATAAAACATATTTTAAACACGTTCTACCAATTTTGTCCCCTTATTTAACTAAGCGGTGTAAAGAGCTCGAAATGAAGGTTACCGAATTGGGAACTGATGGATAAGGTCGTGGCTAATGGAAATAATTGTGCATTTCCGTGCGTGAATGAACGAATTTATTATTCGAGACTACAAGTTCCATTCCTTTAAATTCATCATATGAGGACAGCGATCAATTATTGACTCTAAATATATCTTTATATATAAAAATTGATTCAGAAATTTTTTGAAAATCATTACAAGAACTGTGGTTGAAGTTGAAATACTGAAACATTTTCCAAATGCCAACCGATAATAAGAATTCAACTAACATATGTGTTTGAACAAAAATCCAATAATCTAAAATCCCGATTAGAGAACACCGTCATTCATCAAACAACCAGTCAGTCTCTCGCGCTCCAAAAATAGCTGCCTTAATTTGGCGCCACTTGAAGCATCCCATACCGAACCTAGGTAGAGTAGAACAACCGCATTTTTGTCCCATTGCTCTGTGTCTCGTACCGTCTAAAGGGAATAAACGTTCTAAAGTTGATCCGAACCGTCGCGCTACAGTTTTCAATTTCATTTTCTGAGGAATATTAGGTATACGTTTGTCCAGCTAATTAAGTTTAGTTAATAATCCCCGAAATTTCCGATCATCCAATCCCGGTAAAAAACAATAGGCTGATGTAGTAAAATTAATAACAAATAAGCAACCATATTAAAAGAGGAAACGGTCAAAATTTGGTCAATATCATCTTGACGTATTTCTTTCAATTTTGCATTTAAAAAACCTGAACACCCCCCATTTTGAAGGTGTGTGTGTGTATGTAGAATGTTGCTCCTATTTTGATTTTGGAATTCACTCTTCAGTTGTCAAAATCCCGCCAAGGAAGAAGAGCAGCGTATCAAAATTTTGCTCGCGCATCGCGAAAATCCGAGCTACTCGCATGCAAAGCTGGCAAAATCGCTAAAAGTTTCCAAATCAACCGTTACAAATGTAATTGAAGTGTTTGGGGAACGTTTGTCGTCTGGAAGTCTGGATCGGGGGGAAATCGAAAACCGGAAGCCGCTGAGACGACAAAGAGAGTTGCCGGTAGTTTCAAGCGAAACCCTAACCTCTCTCTCCGAGATGCCGCAAATAAGCTGGGTGTATTGTCTACAACCGTGCATCGAGCCAAAAACGAGCCGGATTATCGACTTACAGGAAGGTAGTGACTCCAAATCGCGATGATAAACAAAATACGACGGCCAAAGCGCGATCCTGAAGGCTGTACACGACGATGCTGATGAAGTTTGACTGCGTGGTAATGGACGACGAAACCTACGTCAAAGCCGACTACAAGCAGCTTCCGGGACAGGAGTTTTATACGGTAAAAGGAAGGGGAAAGGTAGCAGATATTTTCAAGCACATGAAACTGTCAAAATTCGCGAAGAAATATGTGGTTTGGCAAGCCATCTGGCATCTGTACCTGTGGCTTGAAAAGCAGCATTTTCATAGCTTCCGGGACTGTCAACCAAGAAATTTACGTGAAAGAGTGTTTGAATAAACGTCTGCTGCCTTTCCTGAAGAAACACGGTTGTTCCGTACTGTTTTGGCCGGATTTGGCATCTTGCCTTTACGGTAAAAAGGCCATGGAGTGGTACGCCGCTAACAACGTGCAGGTGGTTCCCAAGGACAAGAACCCTCCCAACACGCCAGAGCTCCGCCCAATTGAGAAATACTGGGCTATTGTCAAGCGGAACCTAAAGAAGACCAAAAACTGCTAAGGACAAGCAGCAGTTCAAGGAAAACTGGCTTTCTGTGGCGAAGAAGGTGGACGAGGTGGCTGTACAAAATCTGATGGCAGGGGTTAAACGTAAGGCCCGGCAATTCGGATTTGGAAAAGCGGAAGCCTAACTGAATATTTTCCTGAATTTTATACTAATTAAACTTGAAAAAGAAATTTAATTAGATTTTTTAAATAAACGATTTCACCGATTTACACGCGTTTTCCCTTGACCAAATTTTGACCGTATCACCCTTTATCAACATATTTTCTACTGCCAGTCAAGATGTTAGGTAAAATGTGTATGAAATAGTATCTTAAAATTAATGCGCCTTGTCAAATTTTTAGAATAATAAAATATCAATGAAATATTTATTTAAATGGGACATAATAAAATAAAAAATATTTCGCGAAATACAGTTTTCAATAAATATTACTATAAAACATGACATAAAAACATCGCAAACAGGCCTAAAAAATATTTTCAAATACTGACATTGTCAATCAATCAACATGGTTTCATTATGTGCCCTTCGATTTTGCAACCTACATGGCGTTAGTCTATTCAATGAAAAATTGCTTTATTATGATCAGATAAATGGCTTATTAGTTTTTTAAAGAGACATATAAATAACACGCCTAAGATGGGTTCCTAATTTCTGAGTTGTTGATCTGATCATTAGTATAGTAAATGAGGACAGAATTTTAAAATGAAATAAATAAAGGATTGGTTGTGAATGTCCGGTGGAATGATAAATACCATGAGTTGAAGTCAAATTTCGATGTTTGGCGCCATCTTGAAATTCAAGATAGTGACTTCCACATAACTTCAATATGTTTTAAAGGACTGAAAATCTCATGAAACCCCCACAATATGGGTATTGGGTGAAAGAGCTAAAAAAGAAGAGGTCGAATTTCTCTTTCTGAAACTCTTGAAATCCAAGATGGCGGCTTCCGCTTTAGTTTAAAATGTTGTTAACCTCTGAATATTCCATGACAAATTTCGCTTCCTGATGCCATCTTGGAATCCATAATAGCCGCTTCCACTGATCTTTAAAATGCTGTTAGTCACTGAGAATCGCATAAAATCCCCACGAAAGTGGTGTTGGGTGAAAGGGCTGAACTAGAAGAAGTCGAATTTATTCCGCATTCTGACGCTATCTTGAAATCCAAGATGGCGATTTCCACTAACGTTTAAAATGCTGTAAATGACAAAAAATACATGGTATTGGTTAAGAGGGCTAAACGAGTAGAAGACCAGACTGAGAAAAATATAATAGAAGTCTTTATTTTGTTCGTTTTTTCTGCAAAATAGAGGAAATTTTACAAAATTCAAGGAAACTTTTAAACTTGAATTGAATCTTAAATATTTTTCAAAGCATTAGTCAAATCCATTTGCAGTTTAAAAAAATGTCAAATGAATTAAAATCTTCAAATCAAATATTCAAAACCATTCTTTAATGATATTATTAATAATTTTTTTTTTAAATTGCGACCCAGAGATGGGTCTTGACTCAAACATTCAGTCAGCGAAACTTTTTTTGTAGAGAAATGAATCCAACTTAGATGAAATTTCAGGGACTAGATAAGAGAAAATCGATGTTGAAAAACATGCGAAAAAAAAATTCGCCTTGTCTCCCGGTGAGACTTGAACCCACATCTTGCGCCTCTCCGGGGCCCATGTATTAACATTCTACTACAGGAGACCAACCTGGCGTATGAATATTATACTGGTTGAGTGTCGTTGTCTATCGGAATGAAGGGAATAGTTCTCCCATGTGATCATAATCATTTTTCTTGGTCTATTTCTATTCCCATCATTTCATCTTACAGTAAGTTGGATTCATTTCTCTACAAAAAAAATTATTAATAATTGTAAAAAAAATATCTCAAAATTAGAGAATTAAGTTCTTTATAGCACTGTATCGCTGAAACTGGTATTTTTAGTCCAAATCTGAATCTTTAATTGAATGAAATATAATAGATAGATTCAAAATCAGTTTTTGTTTTTAACTAGGTTGATGATTATTTATTTATCAAAGCAAGATATCTTTAAAAATTTATTCATTTTAAAATGTCATGTTCAACGTCATATCACCAAAACAAGAAGTGATAGACGAAATCCAACAGAAGTTTCGAGTCTGAACGCCAAAATCTTCAGATTTTGAAATACAGGCACTAAAAATGTTGTTCCCTTGTGTTAGTTTTGAAGCTCGAAAATAGTACATAGTATTATAAAGTCATGGAGATGTGTTTATTTTAAGTTCAAAAATTATAATTTGAATTTTGGTTTCGATTTTCAGTTTAATATATTTTACATCACATATGAAAAAATGCAACACTGCAAAATAAATATCGAATATAAAATCTTAAGGATTTATACACTCTAATGGGAGCGTTGAATCAGGCGGCAATTATCTAAACAAAATCTTGGGGTGATGTTTGGCCAATTTAAGATTCACACAAATCATATCGTCAATGTGGTTAGTGGTTTCCAAATAATTCACACAATGCTAACAAACATTAAATTACAATCCAATTTCAGAATTTGACTAAAAATACCTAAGATTAATTTGGTTTTAAAACTTTCTTGAAATTTTGACAAATTCCTAAATTTCTATAGGACTGATTTTTTTTTCTTTTTCTGGAATTTTCCTTCTATTCGAATGATCAATCCCTTAGAGGCAAAAAAAAACTTATGTAACAATTTCCAGAAGTTGAAATTACTCATAGCTCTCGAAAAGATTTAAAACCTTGATTTGAAATGGGAAAAGTGTGAATTTCGTTATCAGAAATTGCTCCCATATTTCTTTTTTTTGAATCATTTAAAAAAAATATTAATAATGTTTCATAAAAAAAAACAATTTTTCACTTTTTTCGTTCATTCTTCGTTGCAAATTTGTCACGATTCGGAATGAATGGCTTAAGTTTTATTTTATTCGTTTCAGATTAAATTTAGGTAAAAATGTAGTTAATATGCAAGCTTGAAATTCAAGTGCAAAGTTGAGTTCCAAATGCTCCAGACACCAGAATCACATTGCAAGATTTTATTTTAGAATTAAAATCCTTCGACCACAATTCACAATGAGAAATGAATGTCATAAACTTAATTGATAAAAAATACGATATTTCCAAAAACCTATTTAGAAAAATATACCAGAACAATAACAAGATATCAAGTTATAAAAAACATTTTTGAATTCATAGATTCATTATTATCAAAAACTTATTTTAACTATTTGCTTTCTCAAAAGTAAATATGCAGAATGATAATCATAAACATTTCGTTGTTTTGACCTTGGGCTGATACGAAAGAGGTCAGCAAACGAGGAATAAATTAAATATTTCTTGTAATATTCTTCTTTTAAACAACAAGTGTACTATTTTCATTTAAAACGTTTGAGCTCATAAGTCCATATCTTTGAATTCCCTAGTGTATAATAACCAAAATCATATTTTATTCAACATTTTCTCGTGTGGGAAATTATTGATTCATGGATTGAAGTTGTATCAAAGGATATTGAAATATAAATTTTATAATTATATATATTATATATATAATTATATATATTATATATATAATTATATAATTATATAGAAAATGGATTATTGAACTGAATTGAATTTGAATAAACCATTCATTTATAAGTGTACTATTAACAGGATTTCTTTAACACTCCATTGGTCAAGCCGCTTAAGGAGTGGATTAGAAAAAATAATTTTATTTTTTATTTTGAAGTTTTTCAAAATACCAAAAATTGGTGGAGAATCGACAGTGTGCAGCACCATTGAGCTTCGTGTGGATCCTAGAGTGACTCTTTATACTTCTTAACCATTTGGTCCGAAAAAAAATCAGAAAAAATCAACAGTTCATGAGCTTTCAAGTCTACAATGAAGAATTTTCGAGGTGCAAAATGCGTAAAAGGAGCAAATTTGTGCAAAATTATGTTTACCATGTCTTTTTCCATCGTAAATATCTCAAACACACGTTAACTTTAAAATCTATCAAAAATAGGCAAGATAGTCCTTTTCCTAACCAACACAACGCTACTTAAGTATTGCATATCGAGCTCTATTAACGTAGCTATCGCCGAAATAAAGTGCCCGGATACTAAATGATCATAGCCTTATTTCACTGAATCAATAATGGCTATTCTCATTTAAAAAAACTCATGCATGCGTAAAGAAATATAAATATTTTATGTCATAATTACACCCGATCAGTAGGGAAAAACTAAATTATATCAAGATGAGATATTTTGATACTAATATTTTTCCTATCTAAATGAGCTATTATTCAGTACTCGTAGGATGTTAAAATATCTCAAATTATATCAAAAAGTCTATACGATCATAGCTAAATTATATCAATTTTAGATATGCTCCTTTCAAGTTTATATCTCATTCAGATAGCATAGTTTGATATTGGACAGAACAAAACCTATCAAAATTATAACTTATCAAGATATGAGTGATTCAAAAAAAAAATGCTAGTGGCATGTCAATAAACCTCATTATTTGTTAAACCATGCCCCATTTTTGGTTTCCCAAAAGTTGGATTCAATTTTACGAATCGGTTGAGAGAAACTCATTGATGTACGGTTTGGCCTGTTGACTTCGATGTCCGTGTTTCAGAAAAAGTTGCACGTATATCAAAATCAGATATAATCATTTTATATTAGGACAATCCGAAAAAAATCTTGATCATTGAAATTGATCTCAACCCCATTCAAGTCTGTCAATCAGAATAAGATATAGTTCAGATTGGAAAAACTTAAAATCGAAAATTTAGAGTACTTAATTATAACTGAATCAGATATAAATATCTTGGTGAAATACGTTTGAGTTATTATTTTGATATGCTCTCCTGATCGGGCAACCATTGAAAAGGAACGTTATACGTAGCTTTGGCACATTCTAATTGAGTTGCATCATTGAATTACATTCCATTTAAAGCATACGCAAGAAGAAGATGTCCAAGGCAAACCTAAAATGGAAAAGAAAAGATCTTCAAGTCACGGTGATGTAAGAAGAAAAAAAAACTCTACCATAATTCACAACTTAATTGATCAAGCGGAACAAATCCTACTCTATGGTCTGAACCTGTTCTCGAGTCCAAAGATCAAAAGATCAAGTAAATGTGAACCACTAGAGTTGTGGCTTCTTTTCCATTTTAAGAGACCGAAATCGGTTCGGTTGACCTTTAGACATATTTTTAACTTCGAGCCAGAAATATGATGCACACGCAGCTGATGCGAAAGGTTCTTCCTCATCGAGTTTTCCACTCTTTTCTAGGAAATGCAGCAGACCTGATTTTGGAGGCCAGCTTCAAAAATGCGCAGCTGCTTCCTTATAAAAGTTGATTTTTGTCTTTCATGTGACGTCAAACTTAAATCAAGTTTAGTATGCTGTCGATTCAAATTATTAACTTATCCGTTTTTCTTACTCTTTTGCAGGAACTCGACGTGATAACTCTGGTCAATTCGGACGATCAGAAGATCAACGAACGAAACAAACGAACCATCGGCATCTTGAGGGAACTTTTTCCAACCATCTCGCAGGTAAACTAGACCGGATCCATTCCATCACACACAGAACTCACTCCCATTTCAGCCCCAGACGCAACAAGAGTCAGTAAAAAAAAGTCCAAACCAATTCGGATTCTCGTTCCAAATTTCCACCACCCATCAAGCAGCAAAAACTCAGAGTTCGTTCTCGATTTCATCTTTTCATATATGTAAACCACACATTGCATTTCCCTTCAGAAACGGAACTCGACCTCCAACTGTTTCCGCCCTACTTCACTCACTTACAATCACAGTTTTGTTCGATCTTCCGGAAGTTGCCCGAATCCTGGCTAATCGACTACAGTAGCATGTCCTGGGACCCATTCGTGTTTATTCTCCTATAAATTTAGAGGTTTGTCGAGTTCGCCATCCAGCAGTTGACATTGAAAAGAAATTTCTACAGATCAAAACGAAATTGTTCATTTGTTGTTAGCTAGCGGGTGACATCATCTTCATTGACAATACATATTAACGATCATTGGCGGCGTTCGGTTAAACCGCAACCATGACTGCGGCTCTGAAGCAAAAAGGGTTTATAGCAGTTTACAAAATAATGTTGCCAAGGGACAAAGAAGCATCTATTGAGCTGTACCACAAAATTAAAACATGGTCATAAGATAGATGTAAGCTTTGTATGGGAAATTACAAATTTAAAAATTTTACAGCTAGCATAACTTTTCTAGTTGATTTGTAGCCAAACTAATCTTTATAAATTTTGGAAGCTTCATTCATTCAGTCCTGAATTACCGCAACGAGTTTTAATTTTGTATGGGAATTTACAGAGGAAAACAATTTTTTTTTTGTTCAAAAGTTACACGAGATAAACTAAAAGTTGAAAAAAATATAACTTTAAAT
Organism: Uranotaenia lowii; assembly: GCF_029784155.1. Taxonomy (NCBI): domain Eukaryota; kingdom Metazoa; phylum Arthropoda; class Insecta; order Diptera; family Culicidae; genus Uranotaenia; species Uranotaenia lowii. The sequence continues at coordinate 65,424,257 of NC_073691.1, read as the reverse complement.
GATACTAACCCTTCGTTCATGTCATTTTATGTCAACAAACCACGAACCCCAAAAAATATAGGTTTTCGATGTACCACACAAAAAAATTAAAGATGATTTTTTGCCTCTGACTGCATATTCCAAAGCCTTGTAAATCACAGGATGAAAATGAATATAATTTTTTTTTTTCAGAAAATACTAAGCTCTTCTCTTATAAGATATGAAGCTTACCCGATCAGGAGACCATATCAAAATAATAACTCAAACGTATCTCACCAAGATATTTACATCTGATTCAGATATAATTAAGTTCTCTAAATTTTCGATTAAGTTTCTCCAATCTGAATTATATCTTATTCTGATTAACAGACTTGAATGGGCTTGAGCTCATTTTCAATGATAAAGATTTTTTTTCGGATTGTCCTAAAATAAAATGATCATATCATATTTTTATATCCCGATCAGGAGAGCATATCAAAATAATAACTCAAACGTATCTCACCAAAATATTTACATCTGATTCAGTTATAATTAATTACTCAAACATTTTGATTTATAGGTTCTGCAATCTGAATTATATCTAATTCTGATTGACAGACTTGAATGGGGTTGAGCTCATTTTCAATGATAAAGATGTTTTTCGGATTGTCCTAAAATAAAATGATTATATCTTATTTTGATACACGTGCAACTTTTTCTGAAACACGGACATCGAAGTCAACGGCCCAAACTGTACATTAATGAGTTTCGCTCAACAGATTCATAAAATAGAATCGAATTTTTGAGAAACCATAAATGGAGCATGGCTTAAGCAAATAGTGTGGGCTACTCCCGATCAGGAGAGCATATCAAAATAATAACTCAAACGTATCTCACCAAGATATTTACATCTGATTCAGTTATAATTAAGTACTGAAAAATTTAGATTTCAAGTTTCTCCAATCTGAATTATATCTTATTCTGATTGACAGACTTGAATGGGGTTGAAATAATTTTCAATGATAAAGAATTTTTTCGGGTTGTCCCAAAATAAAATGATTATATCTTATTTTGATATATGTACAACTTTTTCTGAAACACGGACATCGAAGTCAACGGCCCAAACCCTATATATTAATGAGTTTCGCTCAACAGATCCTTAAAATTGAATCCAATTTTTGGGAAACCAAAATTGGAACATGTTTTTAGCAAATAATATGGTTTATTCCCGATCAGAAGGGAAAAACAAAATTATATCAAAATGAGATATTTTGATACTAATTTTTTTCTATCTAAATGAGTTATAATTCAGTACTCGTAGGATGTTAAAATATCTCAAATTATATCAAAAAATCTATACGATCATACCTAAATTATATCAGTTTTTGATATGCTCCTATCAAGATTATATCTCGTTCAGATAGCAAAGTTTGATATTGGGCAGAACGAATCCTATCAAAATTATAACTTATCAAGATACGAATGGTTCGAGAAAATTTTCTAGTGGAATGTCGATAAATCACATTATTGACTAAAACCATGATCCATTTTTGGTTTCCCAAAAATAGGATTAAATTAATGGATCTGATTGTACGGTTTGGGCCGTTGACTTCGATGTCCGTGTTACATAAAAAGTAGTACGAATATCAAAATAAGATATAATCATTTTATTTTAGGACAATCCGAAAAAAATCTTCATCATTGAAAATGAGCTCAACCCCTTTCAAGTCTGTCAATCAGAATCAGAATAAGATATAATTCAGTTTGGAGAAACTTAAAATCGAAAATTTAGAGTAACTCAATCAGATGTAAATATCTTGGTGAGATACGTTTGAGTTATTATTTTGATATGCTCTCCTGATCGGGTTGACATTCCACTAGAAATTTTTCTCGAAGCACTCATATCTTGATAAGTTATAATTTTGATAGGTTTTATTCTGCCCAATATCAAACAGTGCCATCTGAACGAGATATAATCTTGATAGGAGCATATCAAAAATTGATATAATTGAGCTATGATCGTAAAGATTTTTTGATATAATTTGAGATATTTTAACATCCTACGAGTACTAAATTATATCTCATGCAGATAGGAAAAAATTGAATATCAAAATATCTCATCTTGATATAATATAGTTTATCTCTTCTGATCGGGCTGACATTCTACTAGAAAATTTTCTCGAAGCATTCATATCTTGATAAGTTATAATTTTGATAGGATTTGTTCTGCCAAATATCAAACTATGCTATCTGAACGAGATATAATCTTGATAGGAGCATATCAAAAACTGATATAATTTAGCTATGATCGTATAGATTTTTAAATATAATTTGAGATATTTTAACATCCTACGAGTACTGAATTATAACTCATTCGGATATAAAAAAAATCAGTATCAAAATATCTCATTTTGATATAATTTTGTTTTTTCCTTCTGATCGGGTAAAAACAGACAAAATCAAAAATATATATTCAATTTTAACTTAGCTGAATTTTCTGGAGAGTTAAGAATGCAAAATTTCTTCTTCTACAAAAAATTAAAATTCGATGCTCTAGTTCTGGAATCAACGAAATCAGCACATATTTCACACTGATGCTGAGGCATCCAAGAATGTATGGCGGCCCAAAGTTATTTTTTGCAGTGGCCCAAAGGTCGTGTTGCCTTGCAATAAGTTTCAAATGTTAATTTATCCTAACTCGCATTACGCAGTGTAAATAAGAATCACCTAAAACGTAAGTAACACTTCGAAATCAATAATTTAATTGAATTGTGAAATTATGACGAATTATGAAATCTGAATTTTAATTTTCGTTGCATGCTTTTGGGCAAACAAACTGTACTTTTCAAAGAAAATAATAAGCTTGATTTGAATAAATGTTAGTTTCGCTGAATCCGAACAGTTCAGCTTCGTATAAGTACAGTAATATATAATGGAGTTTTAAATACCTATCTGTCGAAATTTGTAGACCAAGATACAATTTGTTCGACGACCGCGGGAAGATTTTGCAAAAAATGTAGAAATCTTTTCCTGCCCAGTACGAAAAATTTGACACTGTTTGAAATTTGATCTATTTTAGAATACACTGAAAAAAAAATCTAAATATTACATGCCACATATACCACAATCAGACGTTATTTATGACGATGTTTGTCAGAAAGTGGAACAATATTTAAATTTTACATCGATAACTATGGTAATTTGGGGCGAAACGTTTCCAATAAGCATAGGGTTGCCAGATTTCCCGGTTTTATCCGGGTTTGTCCGGATATTTAAAACAAAATTTGGGATAAGTCTTGCCCGGTGCGTTTGTTTGAATTTCATTGAAAAATGCCCAGATTTTGCCCGGATTTATTAACATTATTTGGAAAATCAAACAAAAAAAAAGAATTGTGTAGTAAATATTTTTAATTTATGCCTCCAAAAAGAAATTTTTTGAGCAAGTTTGTCCAAAAAGAAATTTTTTTAACAATCTTGATTTTTTCTTGATTTTTGTTGAGTAATTTCTGAGTTTTGACAAAATTTGCCCGGATACTGCCCGGATTTTTGGACGTAAATTTAAAAATCAAATGCCCGAAGTCCAAAAAGAAATTTTTTGAGCAATCTTGATTTTTTCTTGATTTTTGTTGAGTAATTTCTGAATTTTGACAAAATTGGCCCGGATACTGCCCGGATTTTTGGTCGTAAATTTTAAAATCAAATGCCCGAATTTTGCCAGCTTTTAATATGAAATTGCCCGGATTTGTCTGGCCCGGATAGGTGCTGAAAAAAAACTGACAACCTTAAATTAGCATGAGTGATTCCTGCTGTGTAGACAGCAAATAAGAAGTTCCCCTGTGAATCCAAGCAAACATCGATCAACGAAATATTAAAAATTCAAGATTTCCAACTTTCCAACCCCCAATTCCCTATCCAGAAAAACACTGATTTGGACTAGAAAATTTTGAATGAAAGTAGACTTATCTTGTGTGATTTTTCGAGAAATCGAATGAAGACTGTTTGAGGCACAACACGCTTTGGTAAATGAAGTTATGGTTGGTTTAACTCTCGATTCACCTTTATTATTCAATTAATTATGAAAACAATAAGTTCGGAATTGGAAATTTTCAGTCAAATGAGACTTACTATGCGTGCTTTTTTTCGAGAAATCGAATGAAAGCTGTTTGAACCAACGCACGTATTGAAAAATGGAGTTATAAGTGTTTTACTCTCAATTCCTTAACATTTTTTTCAATTAGTTCAGAAAAACGCATGTTCGGACTTGAAATTTTTGAACCAAATGAGACCTATCTTGTGTGATTTTCCACGATGAATCTAATGAAGGCTGTTTGAGCCACCGCACGCATCGGAAACTAAAGTTGTGATCGTTTTACCCTCAATTTCCCAACATTTTATAATTATTTCAGATAAACACTTGTTCGAACAACAAATGAGAACTATCTGGTGAGATTTGTTACGAGGATTCAAATGAAGACTATTCGAGCCACCAAGCGCTTCGGATTTTTTTTTAATATTTAAGAATAAACTCGTTCAGACTAGAAAATTACAATCCAAATGAGACTTATCTTGTGTGATTTTTTCGAGGATTCGATAAAGTTTATTTAAGCCACCACGCGCTTCGGAAAATCAAGTTATGGCTGATTTTACCCTCAATTCCCCTACATTTTTTAAAACAGTTAAGCCATAACTTCATTTTCCGAAGCGTGCGGTGGCTCAAAGAACCTTCATTCGATTTCTCGGAAAAAAAAATTACACAAGATAAGTCACATTTTGTTTTACATTTTCAAGTTCGAACATACATTTTACTGAAATGTTTGAAAACTGTAGGGGAATTGAGGGTAAAACAGCCATAACTCCATTTTCCGATGCGTGTGATGCCTCAAATAGCCTTGATTTGATTCCTCGGAAAAAAAATCAAACAAGATAGTTCTCATTGTTCTAAACAAGCTTTTTCTGTATTAATTTATAATTTTTGGGAAATTGAGGGTAAACAGCAATAGCCACATTTTCCGATGCGTGCGGTGCCTGAAATAGCCTTCATTCGACTCCTAGAGAAAAATCACACAAGAAAAGTCCTAATCGATTCGAAATTTTCAAGCTGAACTTACTTTTTTCATAAATAATTGAAAATTATAGGGGAATTGAGGGTAAAAACAGCCATAACTTCATTTTCCGAAGCGCGTGGTAGCTTAAACAGTCTTCATTAAGTCTGAAACTATGCTCAATGGATTATCCGAACATTTTCACTAGAGGAAAGTATATATTAACCCTCATCCGCATTAGGGTGTCATTTTGACACCATTGTAAGTTTGAAGGATTTTAACTTTTTTCAGAAGCTTCAAAATACAAAAATTTCTTCGGGGACCCTAAATGAAATCAAAAGTTCTTCAATATTGCATCTTTACTTTTTTTATGGACGAACCCTGGAAGCCTGGAGAAAAAACTCCCTTTTCCGACTTTGGGTGTCATTTTGACACCACAAAAGTAAAATCGATTTAAGTCGTTTGAATTATTATGAACTTCATATAAAACTTATATCAACAGAAACCTTTTGATGTCAGTAAAATATGTTTAGAACATTATATACAGCTAAAGTTACAAGTTTCTCGGTTGGAAATTTTCTATTGACAGTAGTTCTCGTTTGCTAGTCACGACACGCATCATTATTTCGTCTGTCGGCTTCGCTCTCTGCCCAAATCACCACCCACCGTACCTACTCGGAGAGCAAACAAACACGTTTTGCTGGACGCGCTGCTTTTAGTTGTAGAAATTCAGGAATGATTTTACGTTTAAAATTTTCATATTTTTGTGAAATCTCACAGCGTGAATTGTTGCACCTCACTAGAATGTAGATTAAATTTGCTTTCCAATGAATATACTTTTGATTGGTCCAAACAAGGTAAAAGCACTGAAAATCCGGGTACAACCTGTGGTCCACCACAAAAACAGATGAAATTTCAATTTGTAAAAAAATTGCGCAAAGTAGTGAA